>NC_133361.1:100021680-100044869 GCF_049309525.1 Garra rufa
TTTTTCATAAGGTTTTGATACCATGGTTCCCTTCCGGAGGGAACTCTACGCTGCGTCCTGGTTAGGACACTTTGGGAACTGCTCTCAGCGTGACCGGTTCTGAAGCTCTTATAAAACAACGACAATGAACTTGACATTGACCGGCGCCAGCCCATGACGTCATTAACAAGGCGCCTACTAGTATAAAGGGGCGCTTGTGAATACATCAACCATCTTTTTGTTCTTCAGCCTTACCTTGTTCTAAGCTCGAGTAAAATGATGATTCCTAGAGTATACAGTTCAGCAAGTGTGCAGAATCCGTGTCAGAGAAATCTGACACCAGATGACGTGCGCAGTCTGTTTGTTATGTGTTTGGGTGAGTGAGCACGCGCGCTCTGTTCTTGAGAGTGCAGAGCGCGTTCATCGTGAGAGTTTCTCTCTAAGGAAACTCCGCTCTCGTTTGTCCCCTTTTCCGAGGGAATCGGGACATTTATCTGCCCTACGCGGCTCGGGTCCCGTTGCAGCCGAGGCTGCACGGAGAACGAGCCCGCGGTGGTTACAGATGAAGCGCGCACACGAGTTGAGAGATGTGTAATCTCTCACGCTCGTCAGCCGCGGACGAGGGCGAGCTGCGGGCGAAGGATGTATTAATCTCTGACATCCTTTGATACAGCGGCAAGTGCTCTACTGGTTTTAGCCAGGTAAGCAGGATGTGGCTGTTATGGGCGAAAAGTGATTTTCTGAGCTCTCACAGCCTGCCTGCCCCGCGTATGATGAGCTGTTGTCTGTTATGAGCCGCGCTGCGGTCTGCTTTGATCTGCGGTGAAAGCACGTGCAGGGGGAGGTTGCTCATAACAAATTATATGAGCAATTTCACCCTGACCATAACAGACCAGTCCCCATATACATCCCATTCCCTCCTGATCTATATATTAGGATCGGGAGGGCATGGGATAAACCATATTCAGCCGCACTCATCTATATCAGCATGTTAGTTATGCTGGTGCAGAGTGAGTGCGTGAGTATGGCAGGCCGTCGATGCCATAACCTGAGGATACGTTTGCTGTCTCTCGGCGTGGGTGGCGTCGACGCTGAGGGCATACGCGGCAGCGGGTCAGGCTGGTGCTGCCTGCACGCAGTGGCAGTGTTGCAGGCGTACCGGGCTGATCTGCTGGAGGATGAAGACCCGTGGAGAGGGCTGAGCTGTTTCACACCACAGGCTTGTAGGTGAATTTTTGCAGACATCGGGGAGAAAGATGAGTGCTTTCTCCTCGATGCGCCAGTCTCGCCTTCCGAATTATTCGGTACATCCGTTGTTACGATGTTCGACTAACTCAGGGAGGCGGAGGCGTGCTCAGCGGCTAAATAGATCCTTTGGGGTCTGTTATTTCTCACCGGTCCTCATCTCCACCCGAACGCAGGGGGAGCCTGGCCCCTCCTGGCCTGCGGGCTGGAGGCAGGGCCAGGCGTTTTTGTGTGGCCACTCGAGACCCTCCTCTTGGGAGGGGTAGGTCTCAGAGGAGACGTGATGTGCGTTATGGGAGACGGGATCGTAGGGAAACGATCCTCTCCCTTCTCCCTCACGTTGTGCGGCCACCTGCCCTTTTTTCCCCTTAAGACTCTGGGGCTGGGCTGACGATAGATTGATAAATTCAATCCGTTGGCCCGGTACATGAACTGACATATAGGTGGTTGTGTATATGTATATGTACGTATTCTTTGTCTACCAGCTCCGCTTGGGTGAGACTTTAGTATTTGAGCTACTGAGCTCCTAAGGTCCCTGAGTGTCGAGTGTAGCCAGGTCTTCCCTCGTTTGTGAGTTAGTGTACCAGACCTCCACTCGTAAATGACTCCTGTAGGGGTTAGGCGTTGTCAGGCCTCCTCTCATTCTGAGAGTTATCCCTTGAAGCCTCCGCTGCTTTTGAGCTCGGCTTAGGCACTATTTATACCTGCATATGCATGTCTACACACCTACTGGGTGTGGCAATCTACCCCGTCCCGTGGTAAGAGTCCCTCTAGACTCCGCTCGTCTGAGTGTGAAGACCGGGAGGTTAGGGTAGGTTCCCCACCCTCCTTTTAAGAAGATAGGAGCAACCCAGGGTTGAGCGCATGGGCTGCCTCTCTTTGTGAGTCAGTGCACTGAAGGCCCCGCTCCCCAGGGCCCTGTCAAAAAGGGAAAGAAAGAAGTTTTCTGTAGTGAGAGAGGAAAGTTTAGGAAACCCCCCCCTAAGTGTGAGGATTTTTTCAGGCCTCCTCTCTCTGAGAGTTGCGCTGACGAGATGCCCCTCTATGGAGGTTCTTGTCTAGGCTGATTTCTCACAGTTCTATCAGATTTGGGCAGTTCTGGGAGCTGGTAGGCTCTCGTGAGCCTCGCTCTACACCGAAGCTCACAGTGTTAGGTCCTCCTTGGCGGAAGCCCTGGTCTGGACCTCCAGGTTTCACCTTTTGAACCCTGTATAGGCGCTTACAGCTCTGTCCAGATAGCATTTAGGGGGTTGAGTGTAGTAGGTCTCCCCTCATTATTAATGAGCTCTGTTGGTTAGCACCTCCACTCCTAGACTTTCCTGCCACGGTGAGCGTTGTCAGGGTGCTGTAGGCTTCCTCTCGATTGAGAGTCCTTCTGTAGGAGCCTCCGCTCTTCGCTGCTGCTGATCAGACCTCCTTTCGCCTAGTGGCGTCATGATGTAGGTCGGGCGACTGGTCTTCCCTATGGTTTAGACTTAGAATGGTTAGATGTGTTCTCCTGCATGAGAACCGTCCAGTTGCAGCCTTCGCTCCCCTCAGTGCTCCGCTTACAAGTACATACTCGTGGTATTTAGCTGGTAGGCCTGCTTAGGCCTCGCTAACTGCTGTGCTCTGTGCTTTGAGCCCTCTGCCAAAGCTGAGTATTGTTAAGGCTCTCTCTTTCCAGACTTGAAGCCTCCACTCTACAGATTCTTGTGATGTGGGTTCATGTACTTGTAGCGTTGAGTGTAGCCAGGTCTCCCCTCAGTGGGTTTTTCGTTAAGACCTCCACTCTCGAGCATCTCTCGCTAGGGACTATTAGAATACCGCTCACCAAGACCGAGTGTTGTCAGGCTTTTTCTCTCTGTGAGATTCGTTCAAAGCCTCCACTCTACAGGGCCCTGCTCTCAGCATTTGGGCCCTGCTGTGAGTCCCGGTATTCTCTAAGCGTTGAGTGTAGCTAGGTCTCCCCTCACTAAAATATTTGGGTGAGATCTCCACTCCATAGAGCTAGGAGATTGAGCGTTGCTAGGCTTCCTCTCATCCGAGGGTCTCTGTGAAGCCTCCGTTCCCCTGAAGCTCCGCTTCTGGTACTTTCAGACGTGAGTGTAGCAGATCTCCCCTCACTGAATATTTGGTGTGAGATCTCCACTCTTTAGAGCTGGGAGGCTGAGCGTTGTCAGGTGTTCCTCTCATTCTGAGAGTCTCTATGAAGGCCTCCGTTCCCCAGAAGCTCCGTTTTTAGTACCTCCAAGCGTGAGTGTAGCCAGGCCTCTCCTCACTCCTCAGCGTTGAGGCCTCCACTCGTAAAGAGCTGGCGGATTGAGCATGTTGGGGCTTCCCCTCTGGTGAGGCCCCCGTTCTCCAGAAGCTCCGCTTCCAGTCTTTCCCTCCAGGCGTGAGTGTAGTCAGGTCTCCCCTCACGAAGGGTTATTGAGATCTCCACTCCTAAGAGCTAGTGGATTGAACGTTGTCAGGTTTCCTCTCTTTTTGAGAGTCTTCTGTGAAGCCTCCGTTCTCCAGAAGCTCCGCCTTCAGTACTTTAGGCGTGAGTGTAGCCAGGTCTCCCCTCACTAGAGGGGCTCTTTTGAGACCTCCACTCCTGAGAGTTATTGGATTGAACGTTGTCAAGGTTTCCTCTCCTTAGAGAGTCTTCTGTGAAGCCTCCGTTTTCCAGAAGCTCCGCCTCTGTACTTACAAGCATGAGTGTAGTCAGGTCTCCCCTCACACAAGGGTTTATGTTTGAGACCTCCACTCTTACAGAGCTCCGATGCTCCAGGCTTTGCTATCGCCTGTGATAATTATATGGTGTTTCCCTTGCTACGCTCTGGGCACCTTCTCAAACCCACAATAGTGGTGAGTACTCACGCGAAGCTTTGAGCACTCCTTAAAAACCCACGTGAAGTGGTAAGTGCACACGCAAGTCCTTGGGCACTTTCTAAAATCCACATGAGTGGTAAAGACTCCCCCCTGAAGGTTGGGTTCTTTTCTAAAATCCTGTATGGTATGGGTTACGCAGTATTTCTCCGTTCCCATTCTAGAGTTGGTTCTAAACACCCCTGGGTGGTTACAACTCCACTGCAGATAGCACTACCTATAGGTTTGAGTGCCGCTAGGCTTCCTCTCATCTAGAGAGTCTTCCTGCAGAAGCCTCCACTCTTCCTAAAGGGAAAATAAGTTTGGGCGTGAGTGTAGTCAGGTCTCTCCTCACTTAGAGCGTTGAGGCCTCCACTCTTAAAGAGCTGGCGGATTGAGCGTGTCGGGGCTTCCCCTCTGGTGAGGCCCCCGTTCTCCAGAAGCTCCGCTTCCAGTCTTTCCCTCCAGGCGTGAGTGTAGTCAGGTCTCCCCTCACGAAGGGTTATTGAGATCTCCACTCCTAAGAGCTAGTGGATTGAACGTTGTCTAGGTTTCCTCTCCTTAGAGAGTCTTCTGTGAAGCCTCCGTTTTCCAGAAGCTCCGCTTCCAGTACCTCTAGGCGTGAGTGTAGCTAGGTCTCCCCTCACTGAAGGGTTATTTGAGACCTCCACTCCTAAGAGCTAGTGGATTGAACGTTGTCAGGTTTCCTCTCTTTTTAGAGAGTCTTCTGTGAAGCCTCCGTTCTCCAGAAGCTCCGCCTCTGTACTTACAAGCGTGAGTGTAGTCAGGTCTCCCCTCATACATGGGTTATGTTTGAGACCTCCACTCTTACAGAGCTCCGAAAGAAGAGCTCCAGGCTTTGCTGTCGCCTGTGATAATTATATGGTGTTTCCCTCGCTACGCTCTGGGCACCTTCTCAAACCCACAATAGTGGTGAGTACTCACGCGAAGCTTTGAGCACTCCTTAAAACCCACGTAAAGTGGTAAGTGCACACGCAAGTCCTTGGGCACTTTCTGAAATCCACATGAGTGGTAAAGATTCCCCCCGAAGGTTGGGTTCTTTTTTAAAATCCTATATGGTATGGGTTACGCAGTATTCCTCCGTTCCCATTCTAGAGTTGGTTCTAAAAACCCCTGGGTTTTTCCAACTCCACTGCAGACAGCACTACTTATAGGATCGAGTGTCGCTAGGCTTCCTCTCATCTAGAGAGTCTTCTTGCAGAAGCCTCCACTCTCCTGAGAACTCCACTTAGGTGGTTCTATTGCTTAGGCTCCTGGAGCCTCATGGATCACCTCCAGTGTTGAGTGTAGTTAGGTCTCTGACCTCCACTCCCAGAGTTTCCCGCAAGCACAGAGTGTTGCTAGGCTTCCTCTCGTTTAGAGAGTTTGTTTAGAGCCTCCGCTCTTCAGAACCCCCGCCTAGTATGAAGACTTAAGGGTAAGCTTCACTACTAGCGGTGAGTGTAGGTAGGCCTACTCTCGCTTAGAAGTATCAGGCCTCCACTCCTAGGAGTTCCGTGCTTGGGTGGCCGAGCTAGCTGTGACGTCGGCCCAAGTAGTGGGGAGTGATGTTCCTTCTTGACTCCTCAATCAGTCAGTTGTTCACTTACTCCTCAGCATGGCGGCGTTGGTATATCGTTCCCAAAGTGTCCTAACCAGGACGCAGCGTAGAGTTCCCTCCGGAAGGGAACGTCTCAGGTTACGTAGGTAACCCTAGTTCCCTGAGGACAGGGAACGAGACGCTGCGTCTCGTAGCCATGCTTCGGGCCCCACTTACGTCTCCATCAGACAAAAAGATGGTTGATGTATTCACAAGCGCCCCTTTATACTAGTAGGCGCCTTGTTAATGACGTCATGGGCTGGCGCCGGTCAATGTCAAGTTCATTGTCGTTGTTTTATAAGAGCTTCAGAACCGGTCACGCTGAGAGCAGTTCCCAAAGTGTCCTAACCAGGACGCAGCGTCTCGTTCCCTGTCCTCAGGGAACTAGGGTTACCTACGTAACCTGAGACGTTTTGTGGTAACCATGACTGTAGTTACCATAGTTTTTTTTAAATCATAATAAATGTGGTTGCTATGGTTTTACTGCAAATACTGTAGTAATGGTTAGTTTTGTACTTACTGTGGTTTTACTGCAACAGTCATTGTTAAACAACGGTTATTGTAGTAAGAAATATTGATTTCGTTTTTACTATGGTTTTACTATAAATGCTGTGGTAAAAAAAAACAAAGTTAATATTTGAAAGAGTGAATGCTTCTCATCTTCATCACTTTTGAAACAAGTATCTGATAAATGTAAATGTATATATTTAATGTCTTTCTTGAAAATGTTAATAAATAAGCAAAAGTTATTGAGAGTGGTTTGGTATTATAAACCAGCGGTTCCTGCCGCGGGTGGTACGTTAGAATAAGGATGAGCAAAACGCCGTGAACCGCGCCCACGCAGAGCAGCGGGGATTTAAAGCTGCATCGGCCGAACATCGACCGGAGAGCATTTGCGATCAAATGCCGACATCGCGGCGACGTCTTGCCGATTAGCAAACGATCTCTGAGCGACATCGTGCCGATGGAGTTTTGTAAGTCGGGACGACGTCGGCCCAACGTATGTGTGCTGTCTGGGAACGTTTGATGAGTGTGCACGGTGATATCATCAAAATCGTTTATTCATATTGCCGGAAGTGACGAGACTGTAAGTTTTGAATGCCCATACATGTAAATGCGAATTTTGTCATTGTTTTGAAGCACACAGCTTATAGGTAATCTTAAGGCTAATATATTCATACTAAAAACCAAAAAACTTTAATTTTGATTTCAGGGGGACTTTAAATTTGTTTCTTGCAAATACAGGTAATACATAATTTATATTGGATATATTGGATTATATTGGATTTTAGTTACTTTGTGGTCACAGTGTTTATTTATAGGCACAAGTTCAGCCACCAGATGCGGCAGGACCAAGTACAGGGTGTTTGTATACACCATTGAGGTTTGTTGTTTAACATAAAAAAATATTGTACATATTCAGGAAACATGTTAAGTTGTTTCTCCAAAAAAAAAAAAAAAAATGTTTGTACATATTCAGGAAACATGCTAAGTTCAGTACTTGTTTCTCCAAAAAACAAAAATTGTTTTACTTAATTTAAATGTTGAAATTGTTTTATTTTAATGTTTTAAAAGGTTGTTAACCTTGTACCAATAACATTGTACACCGTGAGAAAAGCTTCAGTAATTATTGTCACATGAAAATTTTATACTGTCACATGCTTAATTAGTTTATAGCAGACCCCCAATCTGCACATTTTTATGTCTCCTTTTTCTGACACAATAAACTAGTGAATGGAACCAGTTCATAGAAACTACTGTCTGAACAACCAGTTTGTAGAAAAGAATCAGATATCCCTGTTTGCCTAAGCTGTGGATTAGAAATTCTAATGTTGTAAATAATGTTCAGTTTCTTGCACTTAAGTCAATATTGTCTCATAAGTCCTATTTGGCTGTTTGCCAATAGCTTGGCTGTGGTGTTTCATATAGGTCTATAGGCTACAGACCTAGGGATCCATGGCGGTTAAACCTATGGGCTATATGCACGCTCCACTTCCGCATTCCACATCAGACCGCAGTCCTACTTCCGGTTGTTGGAGTCATCGGCGAAGCTGAGCGAAATGGCTGAGAGGTTGGAGTTCACCCGGTGCTTACTGGAGTTACCAAAAGTAACAATCAATGATGTAAGGCGAATTGTCTCTTTGTTCAGCTCTACCCCACAGAATAAAATGGAAAAGGGATTTAAATTTTACGTTTCCTCTTACATCTGTAATTATGAAGGTAAGTTTCTAATGCTAACTAGCCTAAGTTTTTTTTTTAGCCTTAGCAGAAGTGTTTGAAGCTTTATATTTGTACTAGCTATCCACCAGCGGCTAATGGCGTTATTTAAAACATGTTTTTCACTGGTTGTCTTTCTAATTTTCTTGTAAGTGTCAGGGAAAAACAGTCAGACAGGTGAGGTGACAGTCAGAGCTCGATGCTACCGCTCTATGAAGAAGGCAGAGGCACCGCATCAGCTGAGAGTAGGAGTAGCAACAGCATACAATGTCTCAGTTCTGAGATTGAATGGTTCCATTAACATTACCAAGTTTCATCTTAAAATTGATGTAAACATGAGGTGGTTATTGAAAAATTTGATGACATGAAAATAACTATGGGCGGTGTGTTAGTGGTCGGTTTAAACAGCAAACAAGTCCTTTCAAATAACTGTTGATAAATTATTATGATTGGGTTGTTGTATGTAATAAAAAGTACATTGCATCATATGTCAATTTAATGTATTTAAATTCACATATGCAATGCATGTGCTTTTACGGCAAACTACTACTTTTGCCTAATAATTCAGATGCATTTTATAGATGCATGCAAAATCCACACTTTAAGTTGTTTGCACAGTTCTGAAAAATTACTTGCATGGCAGCCAACCTCAAAATACAGTAAGCTGAAACAGTGGTAATGCTGTTACAGGGTAGCTGAGTATGACTCGGTTGTAGCCAGATCTGTTGAAGGTACTATAACTTTGTTATAACACCTTGTTAGAAAGACAGGAGACCTTGATTGGATCCAGCATAGTGTTTTTGATGTTCCTTTAGTACTATATTTAAATTCAAAGACAGAGTTTTCATATCACAGGTGAATTCCTAGCTATCCTACTCAGCTATCTTCTATCGTGTCTGTTCTACATTAAAGGGCTGCATATACTTTTATCTTTAAAACCTATTAACATCTTTTCTTTTTGCACTTTAGGTGACACTGCGAGATTCTGTGCCAGTTGTGCTGGTACGGAGCTCCTGCACCTGTGCAGCCAGCCAGGCAGTCTGTAACCATTTAGTGGCTCTGCTCTATCAAACAGCACATTACTTCGAAAGCGGTATGTCAGTTGTGCCACCGGTCCTTTCCTGCACTGAAACCGAGCAGAAGTGGCATAAACCGCGATCCATGGTTTGTTTTTGTTATATGTGTAACGTTTGTTTTTATTTAGTGCCTGTCCTAATAATTTGTCATTCTTTTCCTAGGGAGTGAAGCCTGGACCTGTAGATACCATGGTTGTGGTGAAGGCCAGGCCAGGGACAAGTTCAACAAGCGGGATAAGGTATTAGTTTTACTTAGAATGTAGAATCTGTGTTTAGAATTTGGAAATAGGTACAGTACTGTAAACTTGACTGAGATTTCAACAGAGGATAAATAGATAGACTTTACTTAAATTATCTAACTTAGAAAAATGTTACTATGAATTTTTGACAAATTAAAGTTATTACAACTACATTTTATGGCTCCATAACAAATTGTAGCAGGTTATTTGTGAGATCTTCAGTTATTTTTACAGTATAAAGCTCGATCTTCTCCACCAAAATACCTAATTGTAAACACAAACATCACTGCATTTTAAAAAGTTTTCTTTTTGTTGTCTTTTAGGTCAACACTATACAAGGCCTACAGTGGTGATTTGCCTGTCCCTTCAACACTTAACCCTCAAGCTCATTATGCTGGATTTGACCCACACAATTTGCCACTGATCTGTCACATGAACATCTCTGATGACAAACCACTTGTTGACTCTGTCTTTGGGAAAGTGCAGGCTGGGAGCATCTTGTCCTGGTGGTATCATTACACATACAGATGCCCCTCCCTTTCCTCAACTGCCACCAGAAGACTACCACATACCACCCACAGTTTGCCACCTTGTGCCAACTAGCCAGGAACAGCTGCACCTCTCATCACTGGGTGTAACCTGGCCACAGTCTCACCTCATCGAAGCATCAACAAGAGGCCAGAGTGCAGCACCTGAGTGGCATGTCTTGAGAAAGGAGAGAGTGACCGCTTCCCACTTTAGGGAAGTATGCCATGTGAGAGAGGGGCGAACAGCGGAAAACCTGGCAGAAAGGATTATCCGGGGTGTAAGACAGACACAACAAATGAAGAGAGGGCTAGACATGGAGACTGGAGCATTAAAGGATTATGCAACTTTGAAAAATCTGAACTTGACTAAATGTGGACTAGTTATTCACCCCGATGCTCCCTGGCTCGGAGCCTCACCGGATGGGTTTGTGTATGATAGCCTGGAGAGACCTTGCTTTGGTCTTGTTGAAGTTAAGTGTCCCAATGTGCAGAGCTACGTAGACTGCAGATACCTCACAATGGAGCATGGCAAACACCAGCTAAAGCATAGCCATGCTTACTATTGGCAGGTCCAGGGGCAACTCCTAATCACTGGCATGCAGTGGTGCGACTTTGTTGTGTGTGCCATTGATGATATGTTTGTGCAGTGGATCTACAGAGATGATGTTGTGTTAGACAGTATTAAGCAGAGGTGCGATTTGTTTTTCTTTTACGTTTACCTACCCAAGTTCTTGTCTTTGAACTAGGGTAAAATTATAATTTTTCTGTTTAGTTATGTACTCATTACCTCTGGTTCTGACCTGATTTAATCCTGGTTTACAACATTGTTATTTAAGTTCAGAGTTCTACCTGGTTAATATGTTAATGATGTAATTTGTTACTTGGGTTTCCATTTATACATACAATCACACGTACACTCAACAACAAACATACTGATATACTGATACATTCACATGATTAACTTTACATTTCTTTAAATAACACAATCTCTTGAGCTGTATCTGTGTGATGATTGTGATGACACAGTATAGCAGTATGTTCAAAGTTTTTTTTAAATGATGCTTGGTTGTAACTTGTTTTCATGTCTGTCGGTCTATATACATTGAAATACTGATGTGACTGTTTTAACAAATAAATAATGAGGTGACCTAAAAAGATAATATGTGAATGTTATTTATAAAAAATAGTTTTACAAGACTAATTGCTTACTCAATAACTTAAAACACAAGATGATGATTTACAAATGTATTCTTGTTAGATTTTTTACATAACTATACACAAGATGTTTGATTATGAAAATTACTATTTACAAATGATTATTATGACAATTCTTTTTACTACAAAAAATGACACAAACAACATGGAACTGTAACAATCTATTTACAATGACAAATTAGGATTTAGTGGCCCAGGCTTTAACCAGCGGCCCATTTTGGTAGTTGACCAAAATGCAGGCAACAGCAAAAAGCTGATTGATGCTACCAGTGAGCGAAAGGGGGAATAACTGTACTGAACAGTTTGTGTTCCTTCACCCTCCGAATGATTCGCTCGACGTGAACTCTGAGCCTTGCAATGGACTGCGTTTTTCTGACTTCTGGTCCAGACAACTGTGTTTTCTTTTTAAGAAAGGCAGGTATATGGACTCTGCAAGGTACAATATCTTCAACCAGAAAACCTTTGTCAACCATGATGGCCATTGATGGGTTCAGCAGTGAGATCAGACCAGACTGCTTCAGAATCTCCCTGTCACTGATGCTGCCTTCATACAGAGGAGACACAAACATCACTGGTCCGTGAGGGGCTATTCCGATCAGTCCCTTGAATGTGCTGTGGGACTTGTAGCTGGAGAAGACTTCGCTCTGCAGGAGCAGAGAGTCAGGAGTTTGACAGCGGAGTTCAGTGCAGTCCAGGATGACGTAGGTGTCTGGATATTGGTGAAAAACCTCTGGCATCTTCTCTCTGATGGTCTTCTCATCCAGCCAAATGCCCACAGCTCCGAGCACATTGTAAAGGAAGTTAGCCCAGGTGTTGATAATTCTGCTCACAGTAGACTGGTGGATTCCGAATCTATGGGCCAAATCCTTCTGCAGCAGCCCCAAAGACAAGTAGGTCATGAAAAGGAAAAACTAATCGATGGGCTGAAGTGACTGCAAAAACAGTAAAGATTGATATATTTACACATAACTGTGTAACAAGATACATTCATTCAAGTTATATATTAGAGCTTCATAGTTCAATAAATATTACTTAAAAAACTAAAAACAAAATCAACTCACTGTTGGATTCACAGCTTGGCGGACATCATCAGCTTTGGTTACTGCTCGAGCTCTTGTCACACGCACAATGTCATGTACCGCTGACTCTATCTGGCTCCAAAAGGACATCAGGTGGGCACAACTTGCAAACCTGTGTATGAGACATATTAGGTTAGTGGTTTATCCTGCTGCTCCAAGAACAGCGTGAAATTGTATTTTTCTTCTACAACTGTATGTTCACAGTTTGGCCTGTGAGTTTCACTCCTCCATCTCCCTCCGGAGCTTTGAGAGCTCGGACCGGAGTTCTTCTGTCTCACCCAGGGCTAGATCCACTGCTGCTGGCTCAGTGGTGTAGCAGTAATCGTGATCATGGCAGTCAACCTCCATCACTGGCTCCTCATCATCAGGGAGATCAGGGGTGTTTGGTCGCTCGGTCCGGTCCCAAACACTAGGACGAGTGGCAGGCAGAGAGTAGCTGTTCCACTCAAACAGGACCGGAACAGCCCCCTTCTTCAGAAGTCTGCGTCCGCCTGATGTAGTGTGCTCGATCAGATCAGCAGGTGAAAAATGACGACTGCAGACTCTTGTATGAGCTGTGATCTTGAAGCAGTCTCGTCGTATATTAATTACCCACTTCTTCTGTAACTCACCATCTTTTGGAAAGGTGTGAAAACTTAAAAAAGAGTTATACCTTGACGATGCTGTGCATTGTGGTACACAGCAGTGGTAGCTAGCTGTGCTGTCCTCTCTCTTTTGGAAGGAAAACTTAGTCCTCTTGGATGTCATCTTGTACACACACACGCGCGAGTATATAATTAAAAGTTAAACACAATGGAAAAAAAAGATAACTGAAGTAGATATAACAATTGCCAAACGCAAAGGAAGAACACAGGCTAGCTTCAGCAGGACCGGAAAAAGGTGTGCATTCTGAAATTCTTCCCGGAAATACGTCACGCGGCTCCGTGCATAGAGCCCATTAGATCCAATGCTATGTTTGTATCAGACCAAGACTCATTAAAGGTGACGCTTTTTCAAGACTCATTTCGTCGCTGTCGGGCGGAATCCTCGTATCTCCAAAACCAATATTTTTCAGGAAATAAAAAAACTGCATATTTATTGAGTTATTAAACATTGTATCGTTAAAGTTGGTATTATACCTTATATTGCTATCATATACTGTTGTGTACCAACATTAACACAACATTTCCCCATAATCATGTTTAAATGGAGATACGAGATTTATGACTTGAAAGCAGGGAGATACACGGTTACGCTGTCATTGATTAGAATGGAACGGACACAGACGTCGCTGCTGTCAGCTGTGTTTATCTAAGTCTGCGGTCGCGTTGAGCCTTTTGACAAGAGATAAGGCTTTAAGAGCTATTCAAAGCTAATGATTGTGGTTACATACATATTCCTAAACTCTATTTTAAACGTTTAAGAGCTATGAGTAATGCAATACCAAAATAAAACGTTAAACAGGCTGTCTAATAGGCGGAAATTAATCTGCACGCAAAGTCGGCGGTCGCGTTGAGCCTTTTGATGAGAAAAGGCTTCAGTAGTTACAAAAATTAATAACTGTGGTAACATCTTCATAACTCTATTTTAAAGGTTTAAGAGCTATAAGTAATGAAATACAAAAAACGATGAGGTGACTAGGCTGTCTAATAGACAGAAATGATCCTAATCTGCATGCAAACTTACCTTCATGGCTCACAGTCTTCATTCTGCACGTAAGCATTACAGCTATCGATTTTTAACAAAACAGGCCTACTCAAATGTATCTAAACTAACTATTTTCACTCGTTTTTGTTTAAAAAACAGACAAGAGTTATCCAAAGATAGGCTTACTTGGCGCCATTAGACAGCCCTTTTTCTCCCATAAATAAAAACTTGCCAAGAGAGGCATAGTCTAGAAGTAGGCCAAACAGCTGAACAGTAAAATAATAATAAAAATAAAAGCTAAGTCAATATAATAATAATAAAAACAATAATTTAATGGTGGTATCCAAACCATTCAATTTAATTCAAGTCCCTGCTGAAAAAAACAGCATATGCTGGTTAGGTATGTTTTGGTGCTGGGATGCTGGTTTTAGCTGGTTTATGCTGGTCCTTTGCTGGTTTATGCTGGTCCTTTGCTGGTTAATGCTGGTCATGTTGCTGGTCAAGGACTGTGCTCTGTGTGTGTTGTTACATTGCCTGTGTTAAGGGATAGTTCACTTCAAAATGAAAATTCTGTCATATATTCACCCTCAAGTTGTTTTCAAGAGTTTCTTTCTTCTGCTGAACACAAAGGAAGATATTTAGAATAATGTCAGTAACCAAACAGTTAACTGGACCCATTGACTTACATAGTAGGAAAAAAAAATACTATGAAAGTCAGTGGGTCCAGTTAACTGTTTGGTTACTGATATTCTTCAAAATATCAGCAGAAGAAAGAAAATCACCAAGTTTCTTATCAATTTTCAAGTTTCTAAGCTAGTGAAGCAAATTGTTGTAAAAGCTGTGAAAATCCTTTGGGATGACTTCCTTCAGGTCTTGGAGGTGTGACCACATCAATTAAACCATGCACATACATCCTCTTCTCCTCCCAGGTCATATGTTGCCAAAACTCATTGAAAATGTTATTCCTCTCAGGCTTGCCGATTGCACTGCAGTGATGTTTAGCTGACTTGGCACATGCTGCTGACGAACATCTAGGCCCAATTGCCCGTGGCTCCCTCATTATTTCCTTCTGCTTCTGTTTTCCAACGTATGACTTCCCAACCATTCTTCTTTTCTTGTTGATCACTTTCTTCCAGGTTTTTTCAGCTCTCAGTCTTTTCCTTGGAGGTGCGCCTTCCTCTGCATTAGAGTCCTCTTCCCTTCCACCATGGAAAACTTCAAAATACACACACAAACCAAACGTGCATGAATGAGTTACATCTTTATACATTGTCAACAGTGTTAACTCTTTAATGAGAAATTGTAGAAAAGCATCTAACCTACCCGTGTCAAACTGCACCTGCTCTGGAGCCAGCAGCAAGGCCTCCTCTCCCTCCAGACCACCAGATAAATCTTTTCAAACACATGGTACAATTAGTGTGAATATTTTTTAAAACAAATATCTATTGTTGTGAAATCCATCTGCATAAAACTCATAAATTCTGGCATGTGAAATCATGATTATCTCTCAGAAATTCACTCTACCAGCATGCACCACTGTATCCTCCATCACTTTATCCTCCACCACTGTATCCTCAAATGTTGCTTCCTCGCTCTCTACACTCTCTCCATCAGAGCTCTCACTCTCAATTAGAGCCCTTGCCTGATCGTATGGCACATTGACCATCTGACATAGTTCCTTTAAGGACACAGACATGGTTGCTGCAAAAAAAATGAATAAAGGTCAAATGATCATTTCCCTAAGTTATACGGCATGTTTACGTATGACAACGAGGCAAGAAGCCAGCTAGCTTGCTTAAAGTCATGTCACCTTTATTTATATAACGTTAGCGCTTTTACAATGCAGATTTTGATGAACATGACGACAAAGGCAGCTAGGTTACTTGTTTAACATGACGGCGTGCCTTAACATTGTAAGCTACAATCCTGACATAGTAAGTAACATTAAATTATGTCGTTCCTCAGACGAGCGGCATAACGAGCGGGGGTCGCGATTTATTTTTCTTTAAAGCCCCACGAAAATCAGGTTAGCTATCTTACCAAACATGACGACAAAACCAATGCATAGTGACTAAGTAAGTCAACGGCAGGCATTTTGTGTGCATTAAATTCATCATTCTCATCAGAAACAAAACCATGGAAGATTTCAATCAACAAGATAGCTTCCGTCCAATCCGAGACCTAGCTGAAAGAAAAATCTAGCATCCTCAGAAACGATGCATTACATCTTAGCACTACCATTGCTTCAAGATCGAGATAAAACTGTTATATATAATATAATTTACTTCAAACATTTACCTCAGAGGATGTTGCTCGACGAGGATTTCTGGAGACGTTCAATCTTGAGGGCTGAGGAGACAAAATGCCGCGAAGTTTCTGCAACCCACGAAGTGAAGTAGAGGTGGAGTTACGAGGATTCTCAGACAGTTGAAGTGTCCAATGGAGTTAAGAGATTTGCTCTCAAGCTATTTTCAACACCTTAGATTGGTTAATAATTTGTAAAAATAACAGACCCACGTGGGGACAGACCAATAGCATCGATTTGTGAAAAAATATGAAATTTACTAAATTTGGACATACGAGGTTTCCGCCCGACAGCGACGATATAGTATAATGTCTTTATTTCGGGATTATCAAAGTAAATTATAACTCAAACTTGAGATTTTACTGGGGCACAGCAGATTTTCACTGGGGCACGTGCCCCAGTAAAAAGGGTCTAGCAACGCACGCACCTGCCCTGAAGCGGCTTCATAACTGCATCCATGTCTGCGCGTCTCATTTGATGTGGTAATTTCACAGAAGTTGAAGACTCGTTCTCGCCCCTACATTGCAATTCAACTAGATATACGTCATCCGCGCTAAAATATCAAAGTGAAAGTCATCATATCTTGCGTAGTTTAGACCCAGCTCCCAACCCAACTTTGAGAATAGATTAACGGCGATATTTTTTTTATCGCGCGATATGAGTCTCACGTTAACGCAGCACGTTAACGCCGATAACGGCCCACCACTAATATATATATATATATATATTAGGGCCGGGACTTTAACGCGTTAATTTAGATTAATTAATTACACAAAAATAACGCGTTAAACATTTTTAACGCATTTTAATCGCACTTAGTTTTGCACCGCGGAACGTTTCTCACTGGATGAGATTCGGCGGACCGATTATACTGGAGCACCAACTAGCGTTCAGACAAGCTGCGTCCGTCCTAAATAGTATTGTATGTCCCAAATCGTAGTATGTTTAAAAAAGTATTCCAAAGATTCCCGGATGGTCTACTACTTAACGATCAATGCACACTCTAACGGCTAATATTGCCCACAACACACTGCGCCGTGAACGAGGATTCGATTAGAACTACAAACACGCATAAAAAGTGTTAAAAAACTACAAACATGGAGGATATGTGCGACCAACGGACAGGTAGAGAAAGGGGTTTGAGTGATAAATAATCAGTGTGTAACCTGATAAAAAATATTTTTTAAAAGTTATCCGTGTTATATTCCATGTGCAGCAACATTTATAATGATAGGTTTGGTCATTAACGTTTAAATGCATAATTGACCTTATGCACTGAGCGTTCTTTAGAACTTCCGCATAAAGATAAGCCAGCTCGTAAACTTCCGCTGAAGCTCATATTCTATGTGCTATATATTAGGTGGACACTATTGAGACTCATTTACTGCCTCGTTCTTATCAGAAACTGAGAAAATTTATAATTGCAACATTATAAACTATGTTAGCGGCATGAACATTCAGATTCATATTATTTAACAACATATAATTTAAATGCGGAGCCTGGCAATCCCCTACTCTCTGTATCTGCATAGTTGTACATTTAAATGCTGACAGCTAAACACTATGATAACCTGTTTAAGCTAACGTTAACTAGCTAGCGATATTTCTCTTCAAGGACATCTTAATCATATTCTAGATAATCACTAACTTGCCTTCATAGTCATGAACACATTTTTAAAATCTTGCAATATTTTAAAGCCTTTTTTATTTTCTAACTCTACAGCTGTGAAATAAAATGTACTTCAGGGACTCACTTTTGAAAAAAAATGGCTTTTCAAGGAAAACAGCGTCTATTTATGGAATTACCCATATAACCAATAGATGGCAGCAGAGGATTATTTATTGTGAAGCTGACTTTTAAAATCCCTATATATTTTTCAAGACGTCTTGCTTTTTGATTTATTATAAAATTACTAGTATAATAAATTGTAGTATTATTGATGGTATAATAATTAAATAATGCACTCAATATGAATCAATATGAATTTGAAATATTTTATAAAATTTAATAACTACATCTTTTAAGTTTTATCTTGAACTGTAAAAGCTATTTAATAGCCTATATTTAACCAACACAAACTTGCTACTGCTGTAGTTCTGTTACTGTGAAATTAGTCTGAATCATTTAAGTTCTTTTTTGACATCAGTTTGTAATTTGTTTGGTCCGGTTATTACTGTCAATCATAGCAATGACTCGCGCATATTTAGCCGATTTACTCGCGTATTTTTTTAAACTGGCATTTTCCATTCTTGAAACGGTGTACATGGACGTTTGGTCCTCTTAGACAAACAACACTTTTCTTCGATTGTGAATGTATTATGTAAAGAAAACGAACAAAGTGCGCTCATATTACACCACAGTACAGTTGACCGGAAATGACTTAGCTGGCTTGAGTAAACAAGGAAGTAATTTGTGCATATGGTCAATTAAGCAAACACAAGAGCAGAGTTCTCGGCATGAAAGACTCTTTAAAGAACGTGCCTCTTAATTTCTCTCTAATACGGTAGGAAATTAAATTAAACGAAATGTAGATAATGTTAACTGTGATGATTGACAGGGCAGTTTAAACAGTGACAGAATTTAGGTAACTAAGCAACAGAGTGTCCGTTAAAGAAGCAGTTACTGTATGACGAAGTAGTATGTCCCAAAGCCTGCCTACTATTCTGCTACATACTCAAGTATGTACTTTTCTTCACAAAAAGAGTACATACTTATAGGCTATAGTATAAGTAGACGAATTGGGATGCAGCAAAACAAACCACAGTGAACATGGACAAAAAAGCTGATGGGACCGCTTTGGTTGGCCCTGTGGATGGGAAATTTTGTTATAAAAAACGAATGGATGGAAGCGTCGATAAGAGCATGGTTGTGTGCAAGCTATGCAACAAGGAATTCGCATATCACTGTAGCACATCGAGCCTATTGCTACACTTAATGGCAATATTGCTCTGGTCTGTTGGACTTGGTTGAACAAAAATAAACAATATTTTGTTGCTTAAGCTTATGTATTCAGTCATTATTCAATGGTATAATAAAAATCCATATAAAAAAACTTACTTCTCACTGTTCTCAGGTCAAATATTTATATGCGATTAAAATGCGATTAATTTCGATTAATTAATTACAAAGCCTCTAATTAATTAGATAAATTTTTTTAATCGAGTCCCGGCCCTAATATATATATATCGTCGCTGTCGGGCGGAATCCTCGTATCTCCAAAACCAATATTTTTCAGGAAATAAAAAAAAATGCATATTTTTTGAGTTATTAAACATTGTGTCGTTAAAGTTGGTATTATACCTTATATTGCTATCATATACTGTTGTGTACCAACATTAACACAACATTTCCCCATAATCATGTTTAAATGGAGATACGAGATTTATGACTTGAAAGCAGGGAGATTAGAATGGAACGGACACAGACGTCGCTGCTGTCAGCTGTGTTTATCAAAGTCTGCGGTCGCGTGTCGGCACCCTAGATTACCCTTGGTGAGCGTAGTGGTTTAGTGCAGCGAGTGCACAGGCCCAAGAAGGTGTAGTAAAGGTTTCCGTGGAGAGGAGCCTTTGCGGGTGATCTTTGTTTTTGGGGTTCCTGCTTACAACTGAGCTGTATTGGAGTGTCAAGAGTAAAACTGGCCACCAGCCAATGGGCAGTGGAACGAAGCGCGCCTCACCACGTTCTGTACTTGCGGCCTTTGCGCTTTCTGCGTCGCAGCTCCAGATTTCTTTAGCCCGCATGGAAAGACAGCACTCTCTCGTACATGACGGGATACAAACAAAGATGGCTTCAGCTCCTTTTGCCCTATCAGTGACTTGTGCATTTCAAGCATTCTTTTCAGATGGCTAAAAGCTGGAGTCGGGCACTTGCGTTGGTGGTATAGTGGTGAGCATAGCTGCCTTCCAAGCAGTTGACCCGGGTTCGATTCCCGGCCAACGCATTTGTTTTGGCTCTGGCTGACGTTGAAGCAGAACTCCTTCTGTGACCTCTGTCAGCACCAAAATCTTTTGGATGAGTCATTCAGCAGCAGCAAAGAACTGGGTCTCCCCGTCGGGGAATCGAACCTCGGTCTTCCGCGTGACAGGCGGAGATACTGTCCACTATACTAACGAGGAGCCGTACCCGGTGTTCTTGGCCCCCAGCCGGCTTGACTTCACCGACATCAGCATAAGGAGCCACTACTCCATGAAAAAACAAATCAACCTGCCTTGATCTTATTGAGTCTCCCAATATCTTGAATGCTACACATTACAGGGGGTCCTCATTTGGACCACTTTACTATTATTACTATTTTTTTTTTACTTTTCATAATGGGAACATGGAAAAAAAAGGATGGGAAATCATGTGGCAGTAACATCGCATTTACGTGGAACATATCGCCCACTGCTAGAATTCTACCACTGAACCACCAATGCTCGGAAAGGAGGGAGAACGTTTGGAATTAACACCGCATTTACGAGTATATTGCCCACTGCTAAACTTCGTCAACCTATAGATAAAGTGAACAAGTTTTTTAGGCATTTGACGAATATAGACGGACTAATGAGTTTCTGAAAAGATGCCGCAGGGAACGGGGGTTGGTCGGTGTGCAAAGGTTGGAGCTCCTTCAAGTAAATCAGGCTTCATTTTAAAGAACCTTACACACATGCAAGCACACACACACAACTTAATTAAAAGAACTCCGTTCCTGCATTGGCCGGGAATCGGACCCGGGTCTCCCGCGCGGCAGCCGTGAATAGTTTAGCTAAACGGCCCTAAACCGTTTCCCATTCATTCTCAATGGTAGTGCTAAACCACTACGGATGCAATATTCTTTTGTCCACTGACGCTCTAGTGGCGCTCTTCCGTGTTTCGTCTCCCCGGGAAGTTTGAAGTCGCCATTTTCATACCAACTCGGAGCGTGAAATACACTCAGTGAAGATCTGCCTCGTTCATTTTATTCAGCACATCTATCAAAGGTAAGCTACTTTATTTATATTTATTACCTTATAGCTTACGTTTTTGGTGCCGTTAATAATGATATCCAATTAGTTGTTGAGCGAAAACGCCTGCTTCGCTCCATTGGTCGTCACTAAACTTTACGCTGTCTGCTTTTGAGTGTGGTAAAGTTGGTTTTATGTTGGACATTCGTTAGACATTCGATCTTTACATCAGCATTAATTTATATGTAACCGCATAATATTCATGGATCATGCTGTATCTCGTTCAGATCACATTTAAAAGCATAATATAACAAATATTCATAATATTATTCGATGATGTAATTCTTTTAAGCGTCTGAAGTGGAAAAAGTCCTCAGAACGATCCCCACTTGCGCATGTCAAGTTAGGGAGTGTCTCAAAAGTACAAAATCCACAATAATCTTGGTTAATAATATTGCGTTATTCCATAAAAATACTTAAACTGTGATCATTTTATGTATGTAGTTTCTGTTAACAAATATACTAATTATAGATTAAGATTATTTAAACTCTTAAATGGTTAATATATCTGTTTTAAATAAGTAACCTGAATGTCAGAAAGAAAATACATTTATTTAACTTTCTGGTTGTTTTATAGAAAGAGCTCAAAACACCTGCAGTGTATTTATATATACATGAAAATACAAAATTACTGTAGTATATAACATTTTCTGTAGTCTGGTGTCTTTTAGTTAATGTGTTTTTTTTTTTTTTTTTTTCAAATAAGCCATCTTTACAAATACTACAAAAGACGATTGCTAATTAACGTTTACAGTGGTGTAAGTGATAACACGAGTAACTTTTTAACGCGAGAGACCCGAGTTCGCGTCCGCCTTTTTGGTGAAATTGTTTTCGAAATCGTCTCCTTTTTTCTTTTCATATCACATCGGAAAGGCATATGTTTTCAATAAAAATTATTGAGTTGAAATAAAGTATTGGGTAGGGTTAGGTGTATCTGAGTTGAAGGTATGCTGAAGATGAGTGTGTGTGTGTGTGTGTGTGTGTGTGTGTGTGTGTGTGTGTGTGTGTGTGTACCTGGTATTCATCACGTTGTGGGGACCAAATGTCCCCACAAGGATAGGAATACCAGTGGATTTTGACCTTGTGGGGACATTTCTCAGGTCCCCATGAGGAAACAGGCTTATAAATCATGCACAATGAGTTTTTTTGAGTAAGTAAAAGTGTGCACAATCTCCTGTGAGGGCTAGGTTTAGGTGTAGGGTAGGTGTAGGGCCATAGAAAGTACGGTTTGTACAGTATAAAAACCATTACGCCTATGGAATGTCCCCATAAAACATGTAAACCCAACATGTGTGTGTGTGTGTGTGTGTGTGTGTGTGTGTGTATAATATATATACACTGCTCAAAAAATAAAGGGAACACTAAAATAACACATCCTAGATCTGAATGAATGAAATATTCTTATTAAATACTTTGTTCTTTACATAGTTGAATGTGCTGACAACAAAATCACACAAAAATTATCAATGAAAATCAAATTTATTAACCCATGGAGGTCTGGATGTGGAGTAACACTCAAAACTGAAGTGGAAAAACACACTACTGCTTGATCCAACTTTGATGTAATGTTCTTAAAACAAGTCCAAATGAGGCTCAGTAGTGTGTTTGGCCTCCACGAGCCTGTATGACCTCTCTACAACGCCTGGGCATGCTCCTGATGAGGTGGCAGATGGTCTCCTGAGGGATCTCCTCCCAGACCTGGACTGAAGCATCCACCAACTCCTAGACAGTCTATGGTGCAACGTGGCATTGGTGGATGGAGCAATGAAATGAAGAGAAATGAGGTGCAAGATGTGCTCAATTGGATTCAGGTCTGGGGAACAGTCCATAGCATCAATGACTTCGTCTTGCAGGAACTGCTGACACACTCCAGCCACATGAGGTCTAGCATTGTCTTGCATTAGGAGGAACCCAGGGCCAACCGCACTGGCATATGGTCTCACAAGGGGTCTGAGGATCTCCTCTCGGTACCTAATGGCAGTCAGGCCACCTCTGGCGAGCACATGAGGGCTGTGCGGCCCTCCAAAGAAATGCCACCCCACACCATTACTGACCAACTGCCAAACTTGTCATGCTGCGGGATGTTGCAGGCAGCAGAACATTCTCCACGGCGACTCCAGACTCTGCCACGTCTGTCATGTGATCAGTGTGAACCTACTTTCATCTGTGAAGAGCACAGGGCGCCAGTGGCGAATTTGCCAATCTTGGTGTTCTGCGTCCTGCACCACAAGTTATCTAGCCATCAATAGCTAGTAACAAATAT
>NC_133361.1:100045369-100100369 GCF_049309525.1 Garra rufa
TGACAAAAGCTGCCGCCGGCTTCAAACGCACGTGCTTTATACTTCCTGGTCGGTGACGTCACCGCGCCTGTGACGTCACCCCCGTCATTTCATTGGTTGTTAGACATAGTTCAGAGTGCGGCCCGCCAATGGCGTTCCCCATAGCGTTCTAGACGCGGCTCGAGTTCCCGGAAGGGAACACCTACTATAGGGGCCAAAATAGAACTTTATTCAAATAAAAGTAAATAGTAAATACATAAATTGTATCATTTATAAATTACAATTGTAGCTCTACAGCAAAAAATACAAACTAAAATTACACTTTAAATAAAACAATTAAAAATGTGAAATCTTAATAAAATATACAATAATAAACTGAAATAAAATCAACACTGTCATCTGCTGGAGCTTTCCAAAGTTCAAAATTTACAAAGGCACACTTCTGCTTTTTCTTGAGGCAAAGTCGTGAATGAGCTCTTCATATGATAAAGCCTTTGCTATTTGACAATAAAGCAGACAAGGGTTATGATGTCCACATATTTTTGTTGAGGAAATGATAGGAAAGATTATGTGGATATTTTAATTAAATGTTTGGTCAATATTAAACAAGGAATTCGATCATCATGTAAGTGTAACAACTGCATTTACCAGGCCTTTGGTGCCTTTTTCAGGCATTTCTATTAAAATTTTAATGTAAACTGTTAATTTTGTATTAGATTATGTATTTTAACACTGTTATTTAATGACACTATATGGTCATTATTAATCAATAATCATAATTGCCATAATTGTTTTAATATAATGCATTTTGAGTAATTTTGTTTACTTAGATCTGCCTGTATTCATATTAAGAAATTATTACCGACATTAAAACACATTATTAATGTCGACAGAATAATATAAAGTTTCACAGGATTATGAAAGTACCTGAAAGTGATGCACGGGCTTCATCTTGGGCTTTTTTTTTTCTTTCGTTTCTCGGCGCCGGACTGTTGATGTCTCTTTCCAGGACCAGGCATATTGTTCATCAATTATTATCATAATTTTTGGCCAAATAGGCAGCCGTAAACAGAGGTGAGGGCGCGTCGCGGCGCAGATGCTGCGAGTCACCACCACGTGTGCTTACAAGCCTGCGTTCACCAAAACTCATCATTTTAAAGTTAAGGAATAAAATACAAAAAATGTGCTTATATACTTTAGTGGACTTTGATACATTCTCACTATTATCAATAGTCCAGAGTTTTGTAACCTCATTACAGGCCAAGTACTAGAGCTGCTGTTGCCCGTATTTGTGTTTATTGTGATCTGGTTTAATCACAATAAGAATTTTTATAGAACCCTTGGTAAATATATTATTTGCCCTCAGTATTCAGGGAACAGACACAGAATGGACTACATATGCCACAGTATCATTTAAAGGGTTAGTTCAACCAAATATGAAAATTCTGTCATTAATTCCTCACTCTCATGTCATTCTAAAGCTGTAAGACCTTTGTTCATCTTCAAAACACCAATTAAGATGTTTTGGATGAAATCTGAGAGCTTTCTGACCCTGCATATACAGCAAGGGCCCTGACATGGTCAAGACACAGAAGGGAAGTAAAAGCATTATTAAAATAGTCCATGTGACATCAGCGATTCAACCTTCATTTTATGATGCTACGAGAATACAAATTTAGTTTATTTTGAGCACAAAATTACTCTCATAGTTTCATAAAACTACAGTTGAACCACAGATGTCACATGGACAATTTCAACAATGTCATTACAAAATTTTGTAATGAACTTCTCTGTCTTGTCCGTGGTGGTAGAAAGCTCTTGGATTTTATCAAAAATATCTTAAATTGTGTTCAGAAGATGAAAGGAGGTCTTACGGGTTTGGAACAACATGAGCATGAGTAATTAACGACAGAATTTTCATTTTTAGGTGAACCAGCCCTATAAGTGGGAGGTACATCATTACTGTAATGTGCACTACCTTTCAAAAGTTTGTCTTTGAAATAAGACGCTTCTGCTCACCAAGGCTGTATTTATTAGATCAAAAATGAAGTAAAAACAATAATATTGTAAAATATTATTACAATTTAACAGATTTTTGTGAATATATTGTGAACTAAATGTCTTTTTATCAAAGCTGCATTTTCAGCATCTTTACTTCGGTCTTCAGTGTGACATGATCCTTCAGAAATCATTCTAATATGCTGATTTGCTGCTGAAAAAACATTTTTAATGTCTAATTATCAATGTCTTATTATCAATTATCAAAAGTTAAAGGAAACATTTCTGTTTCAAATAAATGCTGTAAAAAAAAAAAAAAAAAAAAACTTTTTTTATTCATCAAAAAATCCTCTTGCTTAAACTCAAACAAATTATTTAATGATTTCTGAAGGATCATGTGACCCTGAAGTCTGGAGTAAAGATACTGAAAATGTAGCTTTGCATCACAGAAATAAATTAGTTCTCTAACTATATTATAATAGAAAACAATCATTTTAAATTATATTAATTTCACAATATTACTGCTTAACTGTATTATTTAATCAAAATACACAAAGCTGTGGTGGGCAGAAGAGACTTTACCATACCAAAACTTACGAAACAGTAGTGTATGTTTGATATTTTACTTACTAGATCATTGGTTTACAGCACTTTGGAGAAGAAGGTTCACTCTGAGTCTGCTGATCTGCCACAGGCCATCATCATGGAAGAATCTAGGAACAAAACATGCAATTTGTCACAGAGACCACAATATTTAGCATGCAGTTGCTGGTTTATTAGAAGGTTAAACAAGTTGAATTACAGGTACAATGCAGAAAAAAGAATACATAATATACTACAATTATATAACAGAATATGTTTTTAGTGTTAAGTAGTTACATTTGGCTGTGAAAAGCTTACTATATTACTATAATAAATAAATATTTAATTTAGCAAAAGAGCTTCTTCAGTTCACCTGTATTTCCTGCTTCTGTCAGCAGCTCTATTCAGACATTTTGAGACCTTGGAGCTTCCCTTCTGTTGTGGAGGCTTTATTTCTGTCCTCCTGAAAGAACATATTTTGTCAGTATGTGTTTATCTTTCAAGATCAAAAAGCATTTTCACTTGTTTTCAGTCATTTAGGTTCAATTAATGAGCCTACTTCCAATAACCCACAGACAAGCTGTCAGCAAAAAAAGAAAAAAAGTTTCATAAACAAAAGCTCAATGTCTAGAGTTGGCATACCTCATCTGTGAGATGCTAACAAACTTTTTCGAAGACATTAAACCATTTCTACAAAGTAAATATTCAACAGAAACGAGTCAATTACAAATAAGGAACAGTTATATGTAATACTTGTGTGATTTTAAGCACTAAACTCACCTAAAAGCAGCGACAACAGCACCGAGAGACAGAGTTTTAGTGTCAAGTGCCTTGCTGCAGCCCCGTTTCCATGGCAACCTCTTAGATATTCAACATATTAAAATACGTCAAAGTCACGCAGTATTTACAAAAGTAAACATCTAGAATTGAATACATTATTAATCTAGTTTCATTCAATCATTATCCAATCATGAATTTAAAACAGATTTTTAGTTTAAAAAGGAACCGCAACAATAACGTTAGCATGGCTCACCGTAGAGACGGAGACTTTCTGGCAGCCTGTAACAGAGTGAAAAACACAACGAAAAACGTTAGGACAAAGCAGTGTAACACTACTGAAATAAAAACTAAAAACAAACTCTGAACTAAGCTTTTTGCTGCTCAGCGTCTAACGTTAGCTCGTCCCCTCAGAAAAACTACTGGAAACACAGTAATCCGCTAACGTTAGCTAAATAAGTTAACATTATTTGGAAATGAGCCCAAGTCTCAAGTTGGGCTCAAGGCAAAGTCTTTTTACCTGTACTACAGTGCACCAAGCGCCTTATTAGTTATAAAGTGTCACAGAATTAACAAAATATATTTTTTCCAATTTAACTCAAGTGAAAACTTACCTGAAAGCCACGGATGTCGGCGGAGGTGTAGCCATCTCTCTGGTGGGTTGCTAAGAGACGAATAACCGTACAAATTCAAACAGAAAAGCGCGGCATCGGCCTTCTGTCGTGAGCCGACTCAGAGCCGACGTTTGATGAGCTGGCAAAATAGAGCACTGACCGAATTACACCCGCCTACGCCTGGCCGATCCTTTCTAGATCTAGAGTTTATGAGGCCGACGTTCTGTTCACGGGCCGACGTCGGCCCGACGTATGTGTGCTGTCTGGGTAGCAACGTGTCATGTATCTGGTCTGTCTTCTCATCATGAACTCTTGCACTCACATTCTGGACTGCAATCCCCATAAGCCACTGCACCAATCACTGCACACAGCTGCTCCTTGTTTCCCACTGAACTGATTGCTGCACACACCTGTTTCACATTTACCCACATGCATTTAAGCCACAGACACACACACTTCCTGGCGAAGTCTTATTGTTCCGTATGATCATTATTTCCGAGCGTTTCTTTCCGTGTTTGTTTTCCCTGTGTTTGATTTCTGGACTCCTTCCCGTGTTTGATTCTCGCTGCCAGCCCCGACCTTCTGCCTGTGTTTTGACTACTCTTTGGATTATCCTCGTTGTTGTTGTTTGCCGGTGATTGACCTGTCTGTTTGACCACGTCTTCAAATAAAAGCTGCAAATGGATCCGCACGTCTCTGACCCTCCCTGGTGACAGACTCTGTTCGCAAAATTGCTGCCCTTCCAGAGTCTGCACTCAAGATGGGCCCCCTTCCAGAGCCATTGCACAAGATGGCTGCCCTTCCAGAGCCTCCGCTGGTTCAGCCCAGCCTTCCAGAGCCTCCGCTGGTTCAGCCCAGCCTTCCAGAGATTCCGCTGGTTCCGCCCAGCCTTCCAGAGACTCCGCTGGTTCCGCCCAGACTTCCAGAGACTCCGCTGGCTCAGCCCAGCCTTCCAGAGACTCCGCTGGTTCCGCCCAGCCTTCCAGAGACTCCGCTGGTTCCGCCCAGCCTTCCAGAGACTCCGCTGGTTCCGCCCAGTCTTCCAGAGACTCCGCTGGTTCAGCCCTGCCTTCCAGAGACTCCGCTGGTTCAGCCCTGCCTTCCAGAGCCTCCGCTGGTTCCGCCCAGCCTTCCAGAGACTCCGCTGGTTCCATCCAGTCGTCCTGAGATTCATGTCTGCCCGGTTCTGGTCACGGAGCTCATGCATGGACTGTTCCCACCCACCCTCCCTGCTGCTCCAGTTCCGCCACCTCTGTCTCCTGACAGTCCCTCTGCTCACCCACATCCCACCTTCGGTGCAGAGGACTTGCCGTGGGACTGCCAGTCTCCATCGGTGTCCAGACACCGGGGACCCCTCACCATCACCTCCAGTCTCAGAGTCCTGGACTCCACCTCGGCCCTCCGACCCTGCGGCTCCACCCCGGCTCTGTGCTCCCTCGTCTCCGTTGTCGGCCGTCGGCCCACCAGCTCCTCCGGGCTCCATCGTCTCTCCGGCTCCGCCCCGGTCAGTCGTCGCCCCACCTTCGCCTCTGGACTCTACTCCTCCGGCTGCGCCTCGTCACTCCGTCCTGCCGGCTCTGTGGACCTTCTCCCTCCCGTGGGCACAGCCTCGATCCTCTGTCACTCCGGCTCCGCTGTGTACCTCCGGACCTCCATCTCCGCCGGGGTCGCCAGAGCCTTGGGTTCCGCCTTGGCCCTCCGGATCCTCTGTGTCGCCCAGGACCATTGACTCTCCGGTTCCGCCTCGGGCTCCACAGGCTCCACCTCCATCGGTCGGCCCCATGGAGGAGCCAACCCTTCCTCCACCATGGCTTCTCCCTCCGTCGGCTCCGCCTCAGTCCATAGCGCCATTACCCCCACATGGACCTGGCCCTCCATCCCTCCCCCTGTTCCGCCTCCGCTCCACCACCCTCCAGGTTGTATTATGTGGTTAGAGCGTCTGGAAGCCGCTCCTTGGAGAGGGGCTCTGTCATGTATCTGGTCTGTCTTCTCATCATGAACTCTTGCACTCACATTCTGGACTGCAATCCCCATAAGCCACTGCACCAATCACTGCACACAGCTGCTCCTTGTTTCCCACTGAACTGATTGCTGCACACACCTGTTTCACATTTACCCACATGCATTTAAGCCACAGACACACACACTTCCTGGCGAAGTCTTATTGTTCCGTATGGTCATTATTTCCGAGCGTTTCTTTCCGTGTTTGTTTTCCCTGTGTTTGATTTCTGGACTCCTTCCCGTGTTTGATTCTCGCTGCCAGCCCCGACTTTCTGCCTGTGTTTTGACTACTCTTTGGATTATCCTCGTTATTGTTGTTTGCCGGTGATTGACCTGTCTGTTTGACCACGTCTTCAAATAAAAGCTGCAAATGGATCCGCACGTCTCTGACCCTCCCTGGTGACACAACGTTGGCATCTATCTTCAAATTCTTCTACGTTTTCAGCCGTCTCCATCTTTCAAAGGCATCTCCTATACCAATCCTTGTTTTATTTCGGACTTTGTCACGACGTATTTCGGATTCATAACGAGGTCTTTTAGGTTTCGTAACGTTATACATGTTTTATCCGACACGTTAGCTGGCAACCCGGATCACAAAACTCTACTGACTTCGTGATTGGTAGATAGCTGGAGGGTGGAGCCTCAGACCAAAACACAAAATGACAACAATAACATCAGTTGAGGGCTGCAACTCTCACTTTTAAATGACAATATCCTGGCCGGACCACTGTTGTCAGTGATATAAGTATTTGAAATGAACATGATTTCTTAATGTCTAGTGACATGTCAGGGCCATTTTATGATTAGCTGACATAAATTTCTTACATACGGTTCCTTTAAAGGTCCCAATGAGCACAATGGCCTCCATCATCTATAAACGGAAAAAGTGTGGAACCACCAGGACTATAGCCTCCACGTCGTGCATTTAAAATCCTTTAACGCACGGCAAACCGTTGATTATCCCTTACATATACAACAAAATCATACAGTACAACTCACTTAATATAAAATGTTGATTTATTGACTTTGACGTTTACAGATATTTACAAACTCCAGTGAATCTCACATCTTCCATAACTCAACATTGAACAAAACAGTATTTTCAGCACTAAGTGAATTCTGATTGACATTACATTCAATATACATTATATATATTTTTTCATGGTCACACTCAGTAGTTTTCACTCACAAATGCAACTGAAATGGTCAGACTATAGAGCTCCAAATATTATACAATAAAATGTTACTTCATTTTACATTTTATTACACATTTTTTCCTTTTCTCCTACAGGACTGCAAGTCTGTTTGTTAACAGACTCGATATGTCATGGTGTTGACAACTATCTACCAGACGCACAATGCTGGGTACACCCAGGCACTACACTGGACCGAACAACACAACAACATATATACTACTTTGAGAGGATTCGCAATAATGCTATGGTACTGCTCCACATTGGAACTAACGACACTGCAAGTGGAGCCTCTCCTTCAGTGATCATCCAACGAATGAAAGCACTAATCATTTTAATATCTCAAGCAACGCCTCACATTTTGTATTTTGCAATTAGTGCTATCCTGCCACAACTTACAGATAACTCAACAACAAAAACAACTGTGAAACAATTCAACACCATGCTACACCGCTGGGCTATGCAAACACACAACATCATCTTTCTTGACTCAACAAAACCTTTCCAGTACCCACTTCCCACTACCTGTACAAACTCGATGGACTACACCTTAACCAACAAGGCAAACACAAACTTTTTACATGTTTTCAAAAGTTTCTCTGGCATTTTTGCCACTTCCCAGCAAAAGCAAAGCATGTTTAAGTATCCAAACAATATTTTACAACAAATGTGTTCCCATTAAAGTTCATTACATTCTGTCACTTTCTGGAACAATAAACTACCTTTCTCCTTATAACTGTCATGGGAAAGATGAAATGGAAACAACTGCAAGTAAAAAAATGGTTTATTAAACAGCTAGGATGAATGGTGAACACAATGACCAGGATGAATGAACAGGATGAATCTCTTAGATGGACGGTGACGCAGGGACAAGATGGCCAGGGTGATGAAGGACGATGAATGGTGATGAATCCAGTGATGTAATCCAGACACGAACCGACTGACAAGACAATGACCAGGAAACTCCAGACAAACGAACACTGAAGACCACATCAAACGACATTGCCCCAAAACTGACAGTAAATAACAATCTCAACTTGCACACCTCTGTATAACTGACCAAAATTGTAACCAGGTATGATGCATGCCTCCACCATCCCACTAAAAACACACATTTTATGCACATTTCCAACCATATTTGTACATGATCTATGACCTTTTTTTACAAAAAAATGACCAAATGACACTTACCTTATAATACATTACATTTAACAACTCTTAGGAATCAAGAGATTTCCCCATTCTTTGTATCTCTGCCTCTAATTGTTTTTTTTCTCCCAACTACATGATACTCAACAGACCATGCAAAATACCCAAAAATAAATATGTCAAAAAATTATAGCAATAAAATGCTATAACGTAATAAATTAAATAAACCATAAAAATAATAAAAACACTTAAACTGTAAATATCTCTGGCTTAACCCTTGTGCATTGTTTCAATTTACAACCTTTCGTTATGTTTCGTGGCTGAAAACAGCCACTACTTTAAACTGCTGCAAAAATGTATCAGATAAATATTTTAAATTTTTTTTTGCATAAATCTATTAATCAACCTCAGTCCTGCTCAAAAATACTAAATGTTTAAAAAAAAAAAAATCAGGATTTTAACTCTTTAATTGCCAAATTCCTAAATGATGTCACTGATTTGGGGAAAAAACCCCACAAAATTACCAATTTTCAATATAAAAGGTAATTGTGGCCTGGATTTTTTTTTTTTTTTACCTTTTTAACAGTCTTGGACATGTGAAAGATTAGTAAGAAGATTGGCTTTCATGCATTGTTAGTTTTGCCGCAGCATCAGATTTTCATTTTTTCTCCCTCATTTATTGTTTGTGGCTGTTTTTGCCTCATTGACTTCCATTATAACCACATCACCATATAATGCTGAATTCTTGATTGTTTGTGGTTTTCCCTGTTGGGAAGGGGTCAAATTTGTAAATTGTACTGTTGATTATCAGTTGGCCCCATTAACCCTTTAGATAGGCCTTTGCAAAAAAAAAGCTTAGTTTTACATAGAGTTCTATGGAGTATAACGGCATATTATAGTGTGCGTGTGTGTGTGTGTGTGTGTGTGTGTGTGTGTATGAAGGGCAAAAAAGAAATGCAACGTTTTCCCGTTATGTCGTACAGCGCTGGCCTGTCTTGGATCAAATTGATCAGCTCGTCTTCAATAGCTACGTTCCACATAGCCATAGTTGGTTTAGAATTGTGCGAATTGCGAAAATGACAGCTAGAGGGTTCCCTCTTGTCTTTTTCCTTTGCTTTTCGTCACTTCACGTTCAAGTCCTCCATGAGACCTGATTCGATGTCTGAACAGCCAATCAGAGCGCTCTCTTTCCCAGACTGCCCCAACAAGCCCGACGCCGATTCAACATGTCGAATCGGGCAAACTTTGGCCGACGCGCCGACATTTGAATCGCCGACATTTTAGTCTCATTAATGTGATGGATGTGCTCTGTGTAAAGTTACAATGCAGAGGGAGTGCTTACCACACACGTTCAGCTGCTTGTCAGTGATTCTCAAGATCTGTAAATCATTCCCCATCATCAGTGCAGTCATCTCTCTGTTTATGTGGTAAGTGAAATCCTATGTATTGCAATGTAACAGGCTAGCGCTAGCATTAAGCTATCCGTGTCCCTTCAGTGGCTTGCCTTGTTTTACTGATGTGCTGACGTTAGTGATGATTGGGCGATGCAAATGTTGGAGGCCTTAACTATTACCGATCCCAGGAAAGTTTCGTAACAGTCATGTTGGAATTGACCTATTTTTCGGTGGTCTTTTGCAAACACTAGATTTATATAAGAAGGAGGAAATGATGGTGTTTGAGACTCATGGTATGTCATGTCCATGTACTGAACGGTTATATACTTGTACCTGTGGTACAAGTAGTGGCTGATAACTTGCCCACTTGCTATGTATATTTGTATGGTTGATTCCACTGCAAAGCAGTTGTTTAAAACTATACAATTCTTGCAGTTACAACCCTTTGCTACATATACTAATAGGGGTGTTACGATATGCCTAGGTCACGATACGAAACGTATCACGATATTTTGTAGATTTTTTTGTTTCTTTATTTACAGCCTTTCTCCGTATTTTATGGATCATACAGCTCCCTTATAACCTATGATCTTGATCATGTTTTCAACACTCCGACATGCGTTTAGTGAAATGTGCTTTTGGTCGTTAATAATAATCTGTGCGGTAACTGGTTAAATTGTGGCTGCTGCTTATAAAACGATTACAATACATCTTCGGAGGTTCCTGTTGCGAAGAGCCATAAAAGCTTTAAGAAATGTTTGTTCCAATGTGTGACTCGCAAAGCAGGTGAGTCTGAAGCACGAAACTTTTAACATGCACCGTGACTGTAATAATGTTTTGTTGCGAAACCAAAATGCTGTCGGACGTGAAGATGGGGTATCTTTAATTTCAGTTTCAGCCGAACTCATGTTGCTCTACTAATATTCAATTCAAATGATTTCTGCATCTGATTCTGCAATGAAAGCACAAGCAGCGCTGTTGCAGAGTAGGAGACGTCGGCAGCTCAACCAATAGGATTAGATTGTCGTCATATCGTAAATGTATCGTCATCACTCTACGATACATATCGTAACATTTTTGCATCGCAAAATATAGTACCACGAAATATCGTTACATCCCTATATACCAATGATGGAAATAAGCAGTTAGCATTACTAAAACATGACTTGATGAATAATCTTGTTTGATAATAGACTGCACATTGCCAAATAGCCTCAAATGCAAAGACGAAGAGTAAACTAGAAGAACAGCTATTCCTCGCTCGAAAAAAATAAAAAATAAAAAAGAGGGAAACAGAAAACAATTTGTAATTTTCCCTGAGCAATCAGGAGACCACAACTTTTGCAATTGTAACAGTTTTGTTCAGTTTTGTCTTTTAGTTTAATTCTCATAGAATTTTATATTTTAGTCGCTGTTGCAATTCTGCATCCTGGAAGGTTTCCGTGTTAAATGTCGCTAGATCTGCTTTCTGGCCACACATTAGTTGGAAAAGATGCTGGTTAAGACATCTGATCCAAGGTCCATTGTGCACAATGGATCATGCGATGAGCTTTCCAGTAGTATAGTATTTATTCTGCAACAGTGCTTGTTGATTATATGCAAAGATTAGATTCCCGGGTTTTCCCTCAAATATTCCAAGTGATTCCTGCACTTCCATCATGAGGAGTCTTAAAAAAAGAGAAAATAAGTATCGAGATGATTAAAAAGATTTGACTAAATTAATACTCAAGCTGCATGTGTATGTATACATGTAATAACACCTTATTTAAATTGTCACAATCATGTCATGAGAACTTATCATGTGTAGACATCTACAATAATAATAAAAAATAGACAAATTAATGTAAAAAATTGTTTAGCTCCAGGTACAAATTCCGAGTATGGGTCACCATACTTGGCCTCACATAACGTCCTTCACTTCCCTTTCCTTTTGTTTCTGTACTTGGGCTGACCAACAGAAGATTTTGGTGACTACAAGGACAGGCATAAATGAAGGATATAATGCAGTGTGTAACAATTGATTTTTCTGGCCGTGGCCTAATGGTTAGAGAGTCGGGCTTGTAACCCAAAGGTTGCGGGTTCGAGTCTCATGTCCGGCAGTGATTGTAGGTGGGGGTAGTGAATTACCAGCGCTCTCTCCACCCTCGATACCACGACTGAGGTGAGTCCCTTGAGCAAGGCACCGAACCCCCAACTGCTCCCGGGCGCCACAGCAATGGCTGCCCACTGCTCCGGGTGTGAGTTCACTACTATGTGTGTGCACTTGGATGGGTTAAATGCAGAGCACAAATTCTTAGTATGGGTCTCCATACTTGGCCTCACTTCACCTCCTTTCTGTTAATAATAGAAATACTCATTGTATTTTTCAGCTTTTAATAATGTATGTAATGTATGTAATCATAAAAATCATTTTGTTTCAAGATTTTATTAATGACCCTAATACTCGCTTTTTCTTTAGAAGGTAAAACTTGTGAGGTTTGAAAGCACTTTGTTTTGTTTTCTTTTCTTTTCGGTCACATGCTCTTCTTGGCTCATTTTTCTTCAAGGTCCTCCAAACTTAATTTTTTCATATTGAAACGGTTTTGTATCATTCTGTCTGGAAGGTTGTGTTGCAGAATGTGCTTCCTGTACCTGCCTTGTAATGATGCATACATTCTTTGAATCACTGTTTCAGATGATGCACTTTTTTCTATAGGATTTAGTCTTTGACAATACAAAAATCAGTTTTAAGAAAACATGAAAATTTGTGTCACGTGTCTTCTGTAGGTCATTGTCATCTCTAACAGACTCCCTGTTGTTGTATTACTTCAAATCTCAAGGAATTATCCCTGATCAGAGTGGAAAAATTGGCCTTGGAGTCTTTCAACAGAATATTCAGTATCCCTGGACAATGATTTTTGTTGCCCATTTCAGTTTCCTCATCAGGATTTTCAATTGACATGACAGCCTCAAATACACTAGCAAAGTCAAATAAATGGTAAATGGTGACCTGGCCAATGCTGTGTTAGACTCTGGAGGATGTAGTTGTCCACTGTCTGCTTCTCATCTACTGTGTCTTCTGCAATATATACACAAATGTGGCTATAAACTTTTTTATTAAATTTGTTTGCTTTGGCGTAAAAGGCATGGCACATGCAAAAATTTGTACTCAAAAAGGTTGAGCCACAAAAATAAATAACTAAATCGACACAGAAACACATGCACAACACCATCTCCCAGCAGACATCTGTGGATATAGTTTATTCTCTGGGTGGGGTAGTGCGTGTTTGTGTTGATGGTTGAGATTTACTGGGTGATATGATTGAGCTTGATGTTTGAGATTCAGTGAGGGGCTGATGTGGATGAAGTGATGGATGTAGATTGTATAGTTGGCAAAAAAAAAATCTAGCTCAGAGATCCTCAACCCGGTTCCTGGGGACCCACTTGAAGGGACTGAGTTTGAACATGAGTTGATGTGTGTTACATTGCTATTGTGAGTCGTGATGTTGACAGGTGGTAGTGCTAAAACTAATACACTGATGGAGTATATAGAGTGTCTAATATAGACTGAAGTCATTTTTGATTTTTAATAGTGATATTGCCATAGTTGTACATGGTGATTCAGGAGGATTTGTTGTAGGTGTTGCATGTGTGACAGTGAACTTGGGAAGCATACAGTGGCATACTGGGTAATTTGTGCTGTCGTGAGCAGATGTGGTGAATGTGTATTGTTGTTTTGATATTGTCTGCTGTGAGGTTCTTGGAGGTGCTGTGATCTATAGGAGATGTGGCACTTCATGTGGACTTACAACTAGAGATCGACCGATATGGGGTTTTCTATAACCGATGTCGATGCCGATGTTTAGAGGTCAGGGTCAGCCGATGGCCGATATGTGCTGCCGATTTTTAGGGCCTATTTTTAGGGCCGATATCTTGAAGTTCTCCCCTTTATTTGCATGCTAAAATGTCAATCTAAAAAGGATGCACATCATTTCTAAACTTTACATCATGAACAATGAACACAATGAACCATCTTGATTTTGTGCACTGCACAGTATTATTATAAAAGATTTAACCAAAGTTAAGCAAACAAATCAAACTGACCAAGTATTAAATATATAAAACAGATAATATAAAAACTGTCAATAATTTACATAAAAGTTTAAGAGCTGAGATTAATGTTACTTTAAATGATTTATATACGTAACTGAGAGGACCTGCCAGCAGATGGCGGCAAGACACTGATTTAATTAGTGAATCATATCATTCATTTGATTCGTTTGAACAGCTGATTCTTTCCTGAATAAAGCAAATGACTCTCTTTATGAATAAGAAATTGAATAATTTCACTAGATTCGTTTAAAAACGCACGTTCATTCATAAACGAAACACCGCTGTTTAAATGGAGATGCACAGCGGCTCAGTTGTGACTTGTTTCAGAATACTTTTGATGACAAAAGAGAGCAAAATCTTATTTTTCACGATGAAATAAAGCAAAATCAGGCAATAGTGTAATCTGCCTGCCACCCACCCGCATTTATATTTTTCTCAGATTTAGCAAACCGCACACGATCGTCCTATTACAGTTATTCTAATTCTTAGTTTTGCATGATGATATGATGAATGGATGGTTCATTTTAACAGCTGATCTTCACATCGCTGCAGACTTACAGTATCTATAGGCTTAATCACTCGTGCTTTTAAGCCAAATCCGTGCTGTAAAAAATAACTTTTACTTACATCTGAACGTGACCATAGTTATAAACTCGCAGTATGTGAGGTGACGGAGAGGACGGCGCGGTCAGGTGCAATCATCAAAATATATTTAAAAGGAAGCTGGCGCCACGGTCCTGACCACACAACTCAGGTTCAGATTTTTGAAAATGTAGTTAATGTTTACATCATTTTTGATTTATCTCATCCACAAGCGACCCACCCACAAGTTATACCAATGCATTTTTTTATTACCCGACCCAACCCGTGGATATAATCTCCTTCCGAGCGGGGCGGAGTAATCGCAACGCTGCATTGTTTGTGAGAGCCGCAGCGTTCTCCACCCCACGCATAGTGAAATTCTCTGACTCCAATACAGAAAAAAACAAAACAGAACTTATAACATTGGGGCTTATATGTTAGCAAACAAGCTGCTGATCGTTTTAGACTACAGTCTTTAAACTTAACTGCAAGTAAGCAAACCTTCAACCAGCTGTAGCATTATGCCAGTTACCGACGGTTCTATGCTTTCTTTCACTAAGTGGAAGCAAAACTTCATAGTTTACTAGTAATATATAGTACATATATGGCCATGGGACTTTGAAATATCAGAATTTAATCCTTACCTTGATCTCTCAGAAATGTTATTGAATCTTACAAAAGTTTTGGCTTGGGGTCCTTCACAGCAGCGCAATATACCGCACCAAAAACACGGGGCTGCCCGCAGACGTGCCTGACTTTAAATCGGCGCTACTAAACACGGATATCGGCCGATGCCGATATATTAAAAAATGGCAAATATCGGCGCGATATATCGGCCGAACGATACTGTATATCGGTCGACCTCTACTTACAACTGTATACATATTGTTATTGCTTATGTAAATTATGTATATGTATTGCCAAATGACCAGGTTGCAAAAACATCATATAAATACAGAGTTAAAAAAAAGCATAGTGGTTTAATAATAAAAAAGCCTGTTCTTTATGATAAACATAGTATGATGGTGGGTTTTTTATTCAATGGATAGATGATATGACATTTCGGTTTATTTGGCTCCATATGAAGGGATAAGGTCTTCACAAGAAAGTGTTTGAAGAACTGTTGAGTGTGTTATGTGCTTCTGGTATGTAAAGTATCAAACACTGTTTATGTATTTTTTTGTATGTTTGGGAAATTAAGGAGATGGGCCTGCAAAACCAACTCAATCCCCAGGAAGCAAAACAATTCAGATGTGAAAGAGGAAGAGCAGCTAAAGCCATTATTTTATATATGTATGTATGTATTCATTTTTTTTTTCTTTACAAAATCATGCTTATTTATTTCTTCCGGGTAAAAAGTATAAGCACACATATTATAGTACATGAATATTTTATTTTAACACAGTTATGCTATAGATCAGGGGTCTTCAACTAAAACGGCTCAAGGTCCGGAAATGAACCCTGCGCACCAGCCGAGGTCCAGACAATTATATATTAAAAACTATTTATGTTTTTTTGCGAGACCAGGGTATCTGCAGCATATTTTATCTTAAATTCTAGACATTTAAATATCTTTTTAAAGACATGAACAAAATTTAATTAACAAATAAATAAACTATTAAAATGACTGTAAAAAGCATGATTTACAATTGAGATGCAGGTTTCACAAAACAAAAAAGATTTCTTAAATTATAAACTTCACATTCCAGCCTTCAAGAGTCAAAAGTATCAATTCTTATATTAATTTAAACAATTATTGTCAATCAAGTATTATATTAATTAACATATATTTTATTGCCTTAATTGTTTAAATTTGTATAACACATTATCTTGTCGATCCATCAGTTCACATTTACAACTCTACGTGTTTGCTGCTTAAAACCATGGATTGATTTTTTTACAACAACAGACGTACAAACTGATTAAAAATGTCAGATCATTCTCTTCCAGCAGGAGGCGCTATCAGAATGATACACAATGCAACGGCGCAGCTGACTTTGAAACGAGCAGCACTCATATTTATTCAATGGATAACCTTATAAAGTTTAATCGAAATTCTTGTCTTTCAGTCCACAAATTTATGACCACCTGAAATCATAATTAAGACTTTCTTAACCCCTAATAACACTACAGTCATCAATGAAAATTAAGAGCTTTATTTCAAGAACCGACTTTCAAAAACAACCCTTAGCCTACACAAAATATGTTTCTTTTTATTTTTTCCCCACTGTGTTCGGTGCACAAGAGAAATATTAGGGAAGTAAATTAATATCAGCATATGAAGTATATTCGTCTATCATTGTCTCTTAGAGAATGTGCACATCAGATGCTGGGAGCACAGTTTTTACTTTCACTTTAACAGTTTTCACGTTGCTTGTGTGATATCCATTGGCTCACCGTCGTGGTTTAAAACATAAATATGTATAAAAATTAGGGGTGGGCATAGATTAATTTTTTTAATCTAGATTAATCTAGATTAAATCTTGGAATTAATCTAGATTAATCTAGATTAAAATGGCTAATTTGAATTCTGCTGAAGGCATTCAGAATATGTGTGCTACCCAAATAATGACTAAAAGTAAGTCTTCGAGAACGGGCCAGGTGGCGTATTAGATCAGGCGCTCATCTCCTGTTTCCAAAATGCATCACAAACTGCTTGAAAATTGTATTTACAACATAATTACCTATACAAACTTGTGTAACCAAGTACTTGTGCGCAAAAGGCTGCACGACGTGCGTGTTGCCATTAAATACACAGAGACGCGCACGGGAATGGATTTAGTCTTCCATTAAACTGTGTTGCTTTTAGAAGCGTCAATTCAGTTGTTGCATATAGTTTAATGTCTTTATTTCGGGATTATCAAAGTAAATCATAACTTACGTGCCCCAGTAAAAAGGGTCTAGCAACGCACCTGCCCTGAAGCGGCTTCATAACTGCATCAATGTCAGCACGTCTCATTTGATGTGGTAATTTCACAGAAGTTGAAGACTCGTTCTCGCCCCCAACAGTGCAATTCGACTAGGTATATGTCATCCGCGCTAAAATATCAAAGTGAAAGTCATCATAGCTTGCGTAGTTTAGACCCAGCTCCCAACCCAACTTTGAGAATAGATTAACGGCGATATTTTTTTTATTGCCCGATAAGAGTCTCACGTTAACGCAGCACGTTAACGCCGATAACGGCCCACCACTAATAAAAATACAGTATAAAAAGACATATTTACAATATTTTGCGACGTAACCCCAACATAATGCGTTTTCCATCAATGTTTTTCACTCACTGAAAGCTACATCTGTCTGCCGATCTCTGCTTTCCTCACTGCACGGAAGATTGCACCCAAACGCTGACCCTAGTGTGCTTGATATAAATTTATTTATTAGAAGTAGCATTTGGCATTTTTTTATTTGGCATAATATTATTATTATTATGTCAAAAGCTTTCATGGTCCGGACAGTTGATGACCCCGGCTATAGATGGTTCATTTCATCATTGCTATTGTTTCACTGTCGATACTGTGGTAAAACCATAGTTCTTTTGTAGTTACTATTGTTTTACTATAAAAAAACATGGCTTAACTACAATTACTGTAGTAAAACCATGGTTTATTTTGGAGTTACTATGGTTTTCCTTCAAAAACTATAGTTTTACTATGGTTACTGTGGTAGAACCATGGTTTATTTTATAGTTAATATGGTTTTATTACTAAAACCATAGTTAAACCATGGTTACTACGAAAAAAACATTGTTAATTTTCGTAAAGGAGTGATCACATATAGCTGACTTTTCTCCAGAGTGAACTCTCATGTGTCTGTTAAGAGTTCCTTTTCGGTTGAAACTTCTTCCACATTGCTGGCAGGTGAAAGGCTTCTCTCCAGTGTGAATTCTTATGTGGTCTCGAAGGTTTAGTTTATAATTAAACCTCTTTCCGCACTGAGGGCATGTGAAGGGTTGCTCTCCAGAGTGAATTCTCATGTGGTCTTCAAAGAACCATTTTTGACTAAAACTCTTTCCACACTCAGAGCATGAGTAAGGACTCTCTTCATGAGTTTTCTTATGGACTTCAATGTTTTCATGTTGATCAAAACACTTTCCACACTGATCACACATATAAGGCTGTTCGTGAATTCTCATGTGTCTCGTAAGGCTTCCATTTTGAGTGTAACTCTTACCACACTGTTGGCATATGAAAGGCTTTTCTCCAGTGTGAATTGAAACATGTCTTTCAAGATTCAGCCTATGATTGAAATGCATTCCACACTGTTCGCAGACATAAGGTTTCTCTCCGGTGTGAACTCTCATGTGGACTTTCAGCTTTCCAGATCGAGTAAAACCCTTTCCACACTGTTGGCAGACGTAAGGCTTCTCTCCAGTGTGAATTCTCATGTGGACTCCCAGGTGTCCAGGTTGAGTGAAACTCTTTCCACACTGCTGGCATGTGTAAGGCTTCTCTCCAGTGTGAATCATAAAATGCCTTTTAAGACTTTTTCTAAGACTGAAATGCTTTCCACATTGTTCGCAGGCATAAGGTTTCTCTCCAGTGTGAACTCTCATGTGGGCTACAAGCTGTCCAGATCGAGTAAAACCCTTTCCACACTCTTCGCAGACATAAGGTTTCTCTCCGGTGTGAACTCGCATGTGGACTCCCAGGTGTCCAGGTTGAGTGAAACTCTTTCCACACTGCTGGCATGTGTAAGGCTTCTCTCCAGTGTGAATCATAAAATGCCTTTTAAGACTTTTTCTAAGACCGAAATGCTTTCCACACTGTTGGCAGGTGTAAGGTTTCTCTCCTGTGTGAATTCTCATGTGTCTTTTAATACTTCCTCTTTGACTGAAACACTTTCCACACTGTTGACAGGTGAAATAACTTCTTCCTTTCTTTCGAGTCTTTTTTCTTGAGGAAGTCGTTTCAGTCTGTGAACAACTAAAAGATTTTTCTCCATTTTTAAAATCACAATTTTTCTCTTCCATTTCATTCAGTTCTTCACTCTCCTCTTTCAGTGCCATCAGGTCTAAAGTGAAAAAAGACAAGTAAAAGTTAACCCCTGTTTAAAGACACAAAACAGCAGACATCAAAACATTCAAACATGTAAAGTGTCAAAACTAACACACAACTAAATCCTATATGCCCTAAGCCAGCGGTTCTCAATTCCAGTCCTCACGCTCCACCTGCTCTGCATATTTTGCATGTCTCTCTTAGATAACACACTTGACTCTGATAAATCAGCTCATTAGAATTGAGAACTGTGCATGAACTGTGTTCCAACTGACATGGTCCCTACACAGTATTCATTGTTCCCTGAGCACTGGAAACCCTTTGAAATTTACTTCACGCCACTGCCAGCAGCGTCTTCAAGCTGCAACCTCCCGCTCTCTCAATTGAAACCAACACGGAAGTGGCTTAAACTGCAATTCACTGACTGGCCGCTAGAGACTGGCTGCAAAAGGGAGGTGCAATTTACGAGATACACTACATGTTCCGTCTACTGCTGTAACAAGCAATTCGAAAAACTCTAATATCTCCATAAATGTTCGACTAAGGTAAAAAAAAAACTTCGGAAGGGGTATTTACATGGGCTTCGGAGTGCATAGCAATGAAGTCAATTCTACTCCGAACCATCCCTTCAAGAGGGAGTTGGAGAATGAGCCTTTTCCAAAAAAAAGTGGAGTGTTCCTTTAACACTCATGTTGACAATAGCCAGTTTGGGCCAGTGCGTACCAGGGCTAACAATGAGCTGGACCGGGTCAACGGCTTTGCCCGAAATCCCAAAATCAAACAGCACTTCCACTGTCAGACCGGCCTTACTGTAAAACCCACCCCTAACACCCCTCTCTGAAACAAACATCACACAACCCCAGCATTTGACCAGCCAGGAGAAGATTATATAGTATATTATAACTATATGTTAGAAAAAGCAGCTTAAATACTGAGGCGGCTGATAAACTGGTGTGTGTCTCAGTCCGGCTTGAGTCACCAGATGAAGCGGTCCGCTGCTTATTTACATGCTTCACTTTTAAATGATAAGCCAGATGTGAGCTTGATGAATGATAGGTGAATGTTTTTTTTCCTGCCTGATATACTGGAATTAGTCCTAGATGTTAACGATCTCTTTAACGTTTTTGACATGGACAATTTTTTTCTGTGACTGACCAACTAATAAAATATTAGTTGACTCTTCTCATAAACTAACATTCATTGAACTATTAAGGCGGCAGAACTAGTCGAGTGAAAGCGACGACCAGACTTTTTTTTCACATACGTAATCATTACATCTGAGCAAGTTAGACCACATGCACAAAACCCTTATTTACCTATTTCATATGAAAATATTACTCAATCCTAGCAGTGAATATTAACATTTGAATATTTGATTTCACACAATTCTTTAAATGCTGTTTTTAAATCAGAGCACTATGAGTGAAAAATGGTCTTTAAGAGAACTCTAAGAAAAAAATGAAGCTGAAATCCTTTCAAAACAAGAAATCTGCAAGAGGGCAAACTGTAGAAAAACACCTGCTAAAGACAAATGAACTTAGAAGATGTAGAGCACAGTTCATAGGATAGTCCAGCTTTGAGAATGAAAACCAACCTGTTTGTTCCTCAGTATCTTCATGTTTGACTCTGAATGTTTCTTCAATCTTCATGTCTTCACTCTCTTCTTTAATAAACGCCATCTTTATGTTGCATGGATCTCAGTTGCCTCACCAGAAGTTTTTTTTTTTCTTCCGTGTTTGGAAACTTTGTTATGTTTAAGATGACAATTATTAACAGGGAAAAAAATAAATGTGTGTGCATCTCAATCAGCTCTAGTTAAGTAGTCAGTGCACTAGTAAGGGAGTCAGAGCAATAGTTAATGGACTTAAATGATCTGATTAGACAAACACTCAAAACTTCAACTTCAACATTTAATGATTAGTATATTACATTTAATTGAGCCATATTTAAAAAAAATCGCTATTGTATTTTAATATTGTCATTACAACAACAAAAACGTTTGCAGTTGTTTGTAAAAGTTGCCACATGTTTGAGTTTGTTCTCGTTGCTTTGACTCTGTTTTGAGCAGCAGGTCTCTCAGCGATTCAATTGACTCGGAGTTTGTAATTCGTGTTTCTGATCTGAATCACTAACAGAGAGAGAAATCAGACTGATCTGTGGATGCGCTTTACTCTCAAAATAACGTTCATTATTAGATTAAATATTGCAATGTTACACGCAATAATGGTGCAGTCTAAATCGCTTGTAAACCATATAATAGACTGAACGCGTTGTATGAATTTAAACACTTTAAATGATTAAAAGTACAGACCTTTCTTCAACTGAAACCATTCACTGATGCAGGAGCGCGCCGCAGCCCTATGACGTCACATTTTTCACATCAAAAATAAAAGTCCTGTTCACGCGCTTCTCTGTCTTTGGTCCAAAACTGATATTTACAGGGAAACACATATGAACAATAAAACTTATGTCAGTGGTATTAAGAGGGTCATTCTATATTTAGGGGTACATTTCAGGTTAGCCAAGAAGTCAGAAAATCAGTGTTCATTTTTAATAAATAAACTAGGTGGTTGAATAATGTATCCTCCTATTGCGCTAAATGTATTATTTGGCAAGCTTAAGCTGTAATTACTTTTTAAATATTTTAATGAAAATTAACATTTGGTTCAGTGTTCTGTCAACTGTGTTACGGACAAATGCTGTTTCAGATGAAACATGAATGATGTACCACATGTCTGAAAACAAATTTATTTGAAGCTTTTTGAGTCTATTCACCAAGATTTTTGAAGTTATCTCTCTAACTGATTTGAAAATATGAATTTGGTGCTTCATAATGGGCATTCTGCGGAATGCTACTATGACTGATGACATTTTTATTTCATATAAATCCAACGTATGCTGAATTTAGTGCTATTCTGCATCCTAACCAAAGACATCTATGTCCAGACATATCCTCATCTTTTTTTCTGATGGTTTAGTTTACATTTAAAAGATTAATGACATAAAAACACACATAACACAGTTGACAGAAAAATAACACAGTTGACATGAGTAACACAGTTGACAGGACACATTAGAAGAAAAATAGAAAACATTCTTTAGGATAAGAACTTTATTCAACAAATGAAAATACAAGTAATTAATCAGAGTTAAGCTATATAAAGATTAGGTTGACATTACACTGAAATAATTGTGATGAAATGTAACATTACAGTGAAATGGTTAAAATTAAAAAAAAAAAAAAAATCTGTTGTTGTTAGTTAATCTACTACAAGTGTCTATTACAAAGAAGAACAGGAAACAATAACAGTGTGTCTGGTCCAGATGTGTTTCTTTGGTTTCTGAGGCATGTCTCATTGGTGTTTCTATAATCTATTCTGTATGTGGCTCTGTGGTTGCTATAACTTTCAAACTCATGTGCATCTCTAACTGAATTTAATTTAATCTTTTTTTATTTATTTTCATTCATCAAGTGATCCTTAACTGATTTTTAGAATCAATCTATTGTTTTCTTTTGTGTGGTTTCAGTCAGTTCACAGGTCTGAGATCTTAGACCATATGTCTTTATCAATTTCCATATGACGTGAGGTCACAGAAGTAGGAGGAGGAATCATTCTGATGACATCTTCATGCAAATACCACAGGACATCATCTTGCTGTGGCCAGAAAAAGCGGTTGACTCCAATCCGGTGCATGCATTTTACATTGACATGCGTTTCATTCAAATCTTGAATCACTCCGGGATAAATGTCCTCATCATATTTAATACAGCACCATTGGCCGATGATGTCAGAGCTTTGCCAGGAAATTTCAGATGGATTCTGGCTCTCTTCATCCTGCGTGCATGCTGTCACCTGAACCTCGAAGGAAAAGGTTTTGGAGTTGTAACACTGACATTCCATGATCTGTCTTGTTGAGCATAGACAGCTCACATCACGGTAAATGATTTGTCCCGGGGTAAGTGTCACAACTTGGTGAATGCTCCTTTTTGATGGCACCACTGGGAGATTTTTGGGCATGCTCCTTATGGTCTCATCTATGTTCTCTTCACTGATGTAGAACAACTTCACTGACATCTGAGCATCCAGCAGTGCCCTGAATAAGAGCTCAGCATTAGGAATGTCATTACCATGGCTGACCAGCCTGTCTGCGGTTCTTTTTAAAAAGCCTCCAACACCATCTGGAGCACCCTTGCCATGGCTAGCCTCCAGAAAGTTCCAGGTGCCTGACTGAAACCCACTCTGCTGCAATTTAGTACAGAACAGATATAAATTGCCTTTCTGCCTGTACTGTGTGCTTGGCCCATCACTGAAAAAATTTACCAGAGTAACATTTGGATAGGAGGACTTAACCATGTCAAGTACTGGAGATAGATGGGTCCATATGGCAGCAGGACCTTTCTCTTTTGATGGGCTGATTGTGCAAAAGCACACATGTTCATCAACTCCACCAAGATGTAGAACTCCTGTGTGGAGTGTTGCCTGCTGCTGGTTGGATGCAAAATGTACAGCTTGGATTTCAGAGGAGTACTTGCAGGCGTAATTTTCTGAAAAATCTACATGAATTAAGCATTCATGTTCTGTCATACTCTTCTTTAGTTCCCGGAAGTACGTGAACTGTTGTTTTATGTTAAAGAGGTGTCTTTTGAAGTTTGTAAGCTGGTGCTGAAAAAGCTCCACGAGGTTCTGCAAAGAGGTTTCTGACGTCTTTTTTACTGTCATCTTCACAGGCACTTTCTCTTTTTTACCTTTCTTTTTCTTCTCTCTGACAACAGTTTCGGTTGTCCACTGTGTGAAGAAAACACTTTCTTGCATGTCATCCTTACTTGCTACTGTGAAGTCTTTATTTTTGCAGGCAGGGCATTCATTGTACATACAATCCTTTGAGTTTGGGTCACAACATACAGACTCTGACATTTCCTCTAAGTCAGTACCCCCAATGAGTCTGAGAGAATGCAGCCTCGCTACAATAAATCCAAGATTCTCATGCACCTTGCAAAGGCATGATTCCCTGTCTGCAATAGATGGCTGGACTACCCAGAATGGGCGCATACGGCAGAACAAAGAATATGAGATTTTGCAGTCAGGACTCTCAATGAGGAATCTTCTATGCAAGTTTTTCATGGTGTCGTTTAAAAACCTTTTCTGCTTCTTTGTCTTCCCTCTTGTTATTGTTTGTGATTTTCCTGCTGTGAGACGACTGTTTTCATCCCTTGTCATGAAAGATAGCACCTTGTTGTGTAGTCAGTGACACAAGGATCTATACATTAACTTGTTGGAGAGTATGGATTGCTCACTGCTGGTCAGCTGTTTCCTAGATATTGCTAGGGCTTCCTGAAGTTTGCATTTTAACTTGTATTTTCTCATGATCTGTCTGGTATTTTTTTGTTTGGTAGAGGCATATGTTTTCCTGATGTTGTGAATTAGGGCATGATGGAAAACTAAAGTTTTGCGGACTTCTCTAGACACGGGTATGCTTCCTAACATGTGCTGGGTTTTTGACCTAGGTGACTCTGTATCTTTCTGTTGTCTTTCACATCTTTTCCTGAATTTGTCAGTTTTTCTTTTCTGATGCTTTAGTGCTTCCTTCAGAGCCTGAATCTCCCTGTACAGCTTAGACTCCCTTCTCCTGACCTTTTTCCTTCCAGCTGTCCTCTGTCTGAAATAATACACACATATTTTATTGATCTTTTGGTGTAATCAAGATCATCATGATCATGTTTTTTATGCCTACCAAATAATGCTTTCATAGTAAAATCTTTTGTGAACCTATTATTTGTTCATTGAACCTGTACCTTGACATTTGAGACTGAGGATTATCTTCAGGACTCTGAGGTGGAGTAACCTGGGCCTCGATCACTTTCTTTTTCTCTCTGCTCTGGCGCTGGGCTCTTCTCCAGTAGGCTCTTTTCCTTCTCTTCTCCCTCTCACTTAAATCTTTTATTATAGATGCCTTTCCTGACTTTCTGTCATCATGCCACTTCTCTCTGTGTTTTTGTAAATATGCAGCCCTTCTCTCAGGATCAGCATCACGTCGAGCCCTATACTGGCGCTGTTTCTCAGCAGCAGATAAACCCATCTCTTTAAAACACAAATCATCCAATATTATGGTAGGTTTATTTAACATTATTCAGTCAAAATCATTGTAATATATAGTTTATATAACAGTAGGTTTGTACATAGTATACAGCATTTTAAATACACACATAATTATTATTATTATAATTATATTTTTATAAAGGTAAATTAAGTGTTATAATGCATCATGGCACTGCAAGTTGTAGGGACTTACAATACAATAATTTAACACAGTAATAGAAATAAACAGAACTAAATATGTCAAACCTATTGTATAGGTTTAAGTCATGAGGAATTCTGAATGCTTTATAATTAGGGCTGTAACAGTATTTTATTTTTATTTTTTATCAACAGCACTCAGAGTGAGCATAAATTGATAATGAATTTCCAACATTGTCAACCGTGTTAATCCTCGTCAACTGTGTTACAGCTGATGGGTAACACAGTTGACAGGTAACACAGTTGACATTTCGGCCATTTTAGGGCCTTGTGTTAGCAGTTAGCAGTTGGATTGGTTAGCAAATGAACTTGATTAACTTGTGTTTTTATGTTCTTTCTCAACATATTTAAAAATATACTATGTGATGCAAGTTCACAAAAATCTGTTAATAACACAGTTGACAGTGAATTAATCTACTCTCTGTGCAGACAACAATATAGATAAAATACTGAAGAGGAGAAGTTATGACTCACCACTCTGTCTCCCTCCAAAAAAAGAATATGCATCACATGATGTTGGACATGTGATTTTGGAATAAACCATTCCTGATTTATAGAGGGTTTTAGAGGGAGTAACACAGTTGACACTGATTTCTCAGACATCTACAAAATCGATGATTTAATGTAGATGCTATAAGCAAAATATTTTAAAAACACCTTTCTCATTAATTAATGAATATTTTGAATGAATATGTATTAGAAATGTATATATAAACTTGTATTTTAGGCCTAATCCGAAGAGCAAAACCTTACATTTATTAATTCGGACAGCACAAAAACAGCTAATTCCAGTATGGAACATGCCATTTTCACAAAATAAAAGATAGGATAAATTGGATTTTTATATTAAATACACTATTTAAAAAAAACACTATTAAGGGGGTAATTTTTTTTTTAGTTATTTAAAGATAAATAAAACAAGTCTAGAATATGACAATGAGGTATATTTTACATAAATGCCAAAAATCTCATGAGATAGTGCCCTTGTTCAAAAGCCTCTCAGATTTCCATACATTCAAAAACCAATAAAGTGCAAATGAAAAAAGTGCAATCTTTTGTAAGTAAAATCAAATCCAATCACAATATCACCAAAAGATACTTAAACTTCAAGCAAAAACAAAATCAGAGCAATCTTATGCATCAAGTAACAAATTAGTAAACAAAATATTTAAATGGAATACGTTACTGCAATATGCAGATTTTCTTAACAGAGTTGAGTGAGATTGACACCCATTACTATATCTTAAAGTTGTTTTGCAACTTTCAGATTTTGAGCTAGGAACACCAGCATGTCAACGTACTCCTGTAAGTTGTGCCCTTCTTGGACTGCAAATGAGTCCTGATGTACTAAATGCATGCTCTGAAGCTGAAATTGAAGCAGAGATGAACAGATAGGGGAGAGCGGGGCACAACCTAACACTTTTTGAATTTCGCGGTTCATGTAAATCCATGTGGGGTTCAGAGTACAATTTTTTATCCACGTTATTTTCACACTTGTCTAGTACAATTATATCGCTTTGTTAATATTTACAGTGTATACGTTTTTCGTTATTTGCCTCAAAAGAAAGGAAGTGAAACGTGACAACATGCCCCGTAGGTGGGGTACATTGTAACATCTGAGGGGCACGTTGTAACACGACCATATGACAGCTTAAAATGTTATCTGATCGAATGAAAAAAAATATACACAACAAACTAAAATATTTTGTCAGTAAAATACATGAGTTAACTTTTTCAAATGAAGTAATGACGTTTTTTTAAAAAAAAAAAATGATCTAATTTTGGAGTTTGAAAATGAACACATTGCAACAATGTTTTGAACGGCCCTGATCGCAACACACAGCTGTACAGTAGTTCAAAACAATGTGGACAGATAGATGAAACACATTTAGACATTCAGAAGAACACTCCACTCCTCCACACACAGCTCTCATAGAACACGACACACATAAACCAGCCAAAATGCTTTACATTACTTGAAATAATAACTTCTGAACATTAAACATTGATTGTCAGCCTTTATTCACCTGTTTCTTGAGGTATCTTATCAAAATCCTTAGAAGTAAATCGTGTAAACTGCACCGCTAATGTCACAGAATAGCATAGTTTAATAACAGCGGGGCATATTGTAACACAGTGTTACACCGTTCCCCATCTGCGCGACTGGAGTTTAAAACAGGTTAGTGTCTTCTGCTGGTTTGCGAAGCATTAATAAACCACCTAAACTGATAAATAACAAATTGGAAATTAAAATAATAGCAGATTTGTCTAATTTTAAATGAATATTTAAAATTGAAATGAAAAGTTTACTTCAGCCAGAAATGTACTTTTAGGCTACGTTTACATTAATCCGGATACGGAGTTTTCATTTTAAGACGCTCTCCGTCCACACCAGCGTTTCCAAGCGTTTTCCAATAGTTTCTCATTCACACTTAAACGTAGGAAAACATCAAATTCGCCTTACTGCGCATGCGTAAAGCCTCCAAAAGTATACAGACGTAATAAGTTTTCACGCAATTCTTCTGGCGGGATAATTTACGGAAATATCTCATCCTCCACTGACGCGTCTATTTCGCGCTCATTCATATTTTATCTGAAAAGTAGTTGTCGTCATGTTTTTTCAGGACAGCAAAAGTAAATTTTCTGTCATCATTTTAGGACTGTAATTTGAAGAGTTTAAAAGGTAAATCTCTTTAGCAGCAGTGTGACAGTGAAAAGCACAGGCACAATTACTGGTGTAAACATAGATATCTATTGGTACAATATGCGTCACATGACTAAATATGCGTCATCGTTTTCAAAAGCCTCCGTTTTCACAGTCCACACTACAACGTGAAAACGGTGTTTTCAAATTTATCCACTTTGGCCGGAGTTTTTAGAAATAATCGTTTTCTGTGATAAAAACGGGGTTTTCGTGTAAATGAGAGGCCAAACCGCAGGGAAATATCTGCGTTTTCCCTTCGTGTAAACGGGGCCTTACTATGGTAAAATAAATATTCAGCGATATCTTCAAAAGGCTTTTGAATTCTGGCGCTCTTTTTTTCTCTGCATAGTATTGCTATGGCAACTAGTAAACACCGTAAATATGGTTATGCTAGCATGTGTGGAAATATTTAAACCATGCGTGTTACAATTAACCCCGCGTTAGGTTGTGCCCCGCTCACCCCTACTTCTTAGCAAACTGGGCAAGGTGAGGTAAAGTTGTCTCATGTGTCCTCCACCATGTGAGTGGGTCCTCTTCTGCACTGATTTCAGACACTGAGAACTAATTTTTGAGTTCCGACTCTGCACCCTCACCTTCTTCTCTGGATGATGAACCCTCTCATGTTCACTCTTTTTTCCCCCCTGTATGTTTATTAACAGTGTCTTCAGATCTGATTTAGTTTTTTTTGCTGGTTGCTGCTTGTCATCTGGAGATGATGTTTGCTGACTTTGGTCACCTGCTTCTAGCAAATTGACACTGACCAAAAGATTCTGTTTAACCTCTTCTTTTAAGGTTACAAAACTGTCCTTGAACCTGGGGTCAAGAAATGTGGCTGTGTTTAATATCAACTGCAGATGTGTGTCCTCATATCTCTGTCTGAGATCTTCTCTGATGTTGTCTTTAAGTTGACTTTTAGGTTGCTGTCACATAGAGAAGATCTTCCAACTCAGAGGCAGGACTGCAGAGAGAGTGGTGTGTTTTTCACCGCTAAGGGCATCCGTGAAAGAGCTGACGGGGCTCAATACCTCTTTTACAGTCTCAAGAACTGTAATATCAGAATCTTTGGGCATGAGGTGCCATTTCTTCCGATCATCAGCTTGGACTGAACAGACAGCTTGCTGCTGTTCTAGAAACCTCTCCACCATTTCATAAGCTGAGTCCCAGCGTGTGGGCTCATCATGGATCATTCTGTGTTTGGGCGGTTGCAAATCTTTTTGTTTTTTCTTCAGCTGTTGCAACATCTTCGGGGACCTGCTGAATGCAGACAGTCTTTCAGACACATGGTCTATATCCAGGCCCTTGTTAATGGCTAGGTGCAAGTTATGCCCAAAGCAGGGGACCCATGTGAAGTCTTGCTGAAATGCTCTCTTGTTTGCTGAAGCATTATCAGTGGTGATACCAGCCATTATGACATGTCCAGCTTCCATGTTTCTTGTTAGGGCTGGACAATATATCGAACAATATTGTGAACGATATTAAGCTCGATATGGCGTAGCTTGTCAGAGATTTACGTCTCTGTGTATTAATTGCCGCTCCAGCGGAACTTGAGCGGAACGCACGTGATGGAGATTTACTACTAATCAAAGTTCCGGCTTCATTGACTAAACGCGCCTCACAATATCGTTCGATATATTGTCCAGCCCTATTTCTTGTATCATCTCTTCCAGTGCTTCCCTCAAGCATTCTGCTGTGTGCTCAGAGTTGAGCCCAGTACAGCCCAAACACCAGCTCTGCATGTCCCAGGTTTCAGTGACAAATTGCAGAGTTACTGCCATGAATGTGGAAGTGGCCCTGCTTGTCCACAGATCAATGGTGCATGAAAAAAAATGTTTTCCTTCCAAGATGGTTCATGACCATTTCTTTTGTTTCATTATATAGGGCTGGGATTTCGTTGTGCATGAAAAAGTTCCGTGAAGGAAGTGCATACCTGTTGTTCAAATGTTCAAGAAGTTGTTTGAAGCCAGGTTTCTCAACAGTATACACAGGAACCTGTTCCCTTTTGAAAGCTACAGTCGATGCTGCGCTGCTAAGCGCATTGGGAACGTCTTTAGAAGTGACCAGCTGTGAATATTGTATGTAAAACGTCAATATAATTGACTAAACGGCATTATAGCCTCGATTGGTGACGTCACCGGAGCGCACGCGCACGAGGCTATAAATAGATGAGCCACAGGTGCATCGTCAGGTCTTTTGTCTTCAGAGATCACTCTGTGTGTTGTGTGCGTCGGAAAACTCTCTCTCTTACTCATCCTTGATTTTGTTAGGAGTTAGTTTGACTAAGCAGAACGCAGGAACGTCACTCTTTTTCTCACTTTTCTCTCTTCTTATTTTAAGAGTTTAAAAAGAAGGAAAAGAGCATCATGAGTCAACAAGCAGGTAAGCGTTGTGTTCCTCCATGCTCGCGTCCCATGACCGAGATGGATACACACGATTATTGCTTTGTTTGTTTGGGGGAACAGCACGCGGTCATGGCGATAGAGAAGGGCGGGTGTGAGCATTGCGACCTGTTAACTGTCAAGATGCTTCGCACTCGTCTTAATTATTTCCAGTCCGCACCTGCATTGCAATCGTGGGGCTCTCGCATGGATTTGCTTGACGAGCAAGAGACGGGTTCGTCCTTTTCGCTTGCTGCGTCACCAAATCCTGACATTCCTTCTCGTGATCTCGAAGCGCGCTTCGGTGCTTCTTCGGTTCACGGAGGGGATGACATATCTCTTGGTTCATCAGATCGCGAGCCGCCAGCCTCTGAGCGTTCTTCTCGCGATAGAAAATCTGTTGAGGAATTGCTGGAGGTGATCACTCGCGCTGTGGACAGGTTGCAGCTTGACTGGCCAGATGAACAAGAGACCCCCAAACGTAGCAAGCTTGAGGATAGGTTTCTGTCCGGTGGCAGAGGGGAGAAGAAACAAAAACCTCTCCCCTTTTTCGAGGACCTCCATGACGAGCTGTCCAAGTCATGGAGTAAACCATATACCTCTCGTGTCTTTGTGCCATCGACGTCGACATTCTCGGCTATCGTGGGTGCGAAGTCACGAGGATATATGGAGATGCCTCGGGTCGAAGAGACGCTCGCGAGCTATCTCTCACCCGAATCAGCATCGTCTTTAAAGAAACCTACCCTCCCCACTAAACCGTGTAGAACAACTTCGGCTTCGGTGGGAAAAGCTTATCAGGCTGCAGGTCAGGCTGGTGCTGCGCTGCACACAATGGCTGTGTTACAGGCATACCAGGCTGATCTGTTGAAGGATTTGAGTGCGGGCAGTACAATCGACGATGAAGCTTTCTCTGAGCTTCGTCGAGCCACAGATCTGTCTCTCCGTGCGACCAAGCAAACGGCTCGTGCCATCGGCCGCTCTATGAGCGCTTTAGTCAGCACGGAGAGACATCTATGGTTGAATCTGACAGGAATAAAAGAAAAGGATCGCGTGTTCCTGTTAGATGCCCCCGTTTCTCCCTCTGGACTATTTGGAGACTCGGTTAACACCGTTGTCGAAAGATATAAAGAGGTAAAGAAACACGAGGAAGCGTTTGTTCAGTTTCTTCCTCGCCGCACTCAAGGGGAGCGGCCGTCTGCCACCCAGCCCCGTCCCGGTCCTTCAACATCCAGGGAGGTCAAAAAGCAGAGCGTGGCTCAGCGTGCTCCCCCTCGTAAAGATTGGGGACAGGCTCGCCGCGCTCAACAACCTCCTAAGCCAGATCTCAGGACTATTATCAACAAAAAGAGAAAGTCCTGATGGTCTGGCGCCCAATCTAGTGGGGGTAGCCCTCCGCGGGATGGGGCGCGTTCAACATTTAAAACTCGCCTCTCCCCGATACCCTCACGAAACCTCTCCATCCCCGCCACTTCTCGTGCCTCGGGGGGCAGCGGTTTCCAGAGAAATGTTAGATGTTCCGTCGTTTTCGGCTGTCATTCCGGACGCGGGACATCTAACATCCCCTCAAAAGGAAGTAGTAAAATTAATACCACTCTCAGAGAGTCTGGCAGCGTGGAAACTTCTGCCAGGCATCTCAGAGTGGGTATTAAGCACAGTACAGATAGGATACAGAATCCAGTTCAGTCGTCGTCCTCCGCGTTTCAACGGCGTGGTTTACACTTCCGTGAAACCGGAGCTGATGCACGTACTGTCACAAGAGCTGAAAACTCTTCTGAGCAAGGAGGCCATAGAACATGTTCCTCTTCCAGGAGTCAGGCTATTACAGCAGATACTTCCTGGTTCCCAAGAAGGATGGGGGGTTGCGTCCAATCTTAGATCTTCGAGGCTTAAACCGTTCAGTCAAAGCACTCAAGTTCAAGATGTTAACTGTCAAGATGGTCGTGACGCAGATTCAACATTACGATTGGTTCGTCACGATCGATCTAAAAGACGCATATTTTCACATACAAATATTGCCACAACACAGGAAATTCCTGAGGTTCGCTTTAGGGGGCGAAGCGTACCAGTTTCGGGTTCTTCCATTCGGCCTAGCTTTGTCACCCCGCACATACACAAAATGCATGGATGCAGCACTGGCTCCATTACGACTCCAGGGCATTCGCATTTTGAACTACATCGACTACTGGTTAATACTGGCACAATCGCGAGAGTTGGCGCTTCAACACAGAAACATCGTGTTGGCTCATTTAGTTTCTCTAGGGTTGAGACTCAACACCAACAAAAGTGTTCTTTCTCCTGCCCAGAGAACGACTTATCTCGGTATCGTTTGGGATTCGATCACGATGCGGGCACAGCTGTCTCCCGCTCGAATCGAGACCATTCGGCAGACAATGAGCAAAGTCAAGCTAGGTCAAAACCGTACTGTTCTTCAGTACCAAAAAATGTTAGGCTTCATGGCTTCAGCATCCACGGTGATTCCTTTGGGGCTGTTGCACATGAGACCGTTTCAGTTGTGGCTAAAAGCCAGAGGATTTCATCCAAGAGCCAATCCTCAAAGGCAAATAAAAGTGACGCGCCGCGGGCTTCGTACACTAACTCTGTGGTTCAGACCCCGGTTCCTTACCTTGGGTCCCACTCTAGGGGCGCCCTGTCGTCGCAAACTGCTAACGACGGACGCCTCCCTGACGGGCTGGGGAGCGGTCTTACATGGTCGTCCAGCTCAAGGGGAATGGGAGGGTCATCAGCTCGATTGGCACATCAATTGCCTCGAGTTGATGGCTGTATTTCTGGCTCTGAAATACTTTCTCCATCAGTTGAGGGGCTGTCATGTCTTAGTGCGGGTGGACAATACAGCAGCAGTCTCTTATATAAATCACCAGGGAGGTCTGCGCTCACGCAATCTGAACAGATTAGCGAGGCAGATTTTTCTCTGGGCCCAAGGAAAGTTCCTGTCACTCAAGGCAGTTTACATTCCAGGGCACTTGAATGTGGGAGCAGACTTACTGTCCAGACAGACATTACCGATGGGCGAGTGGAAACTCCACCCGGAAGTAGTGAATCTGATATGGACCAGATTTTATCAGGCGGAAGTGGACCTCTTCGCCTCTATACAGACAGCGCAATGTCCCCTTTACTTCTCTCTGAGTCACCCAGCTCCGTTGGGTCTGGATGCGATGGCGCACTCATGGCCCAATATGCGCCTGTATGCGTTTCCTCCAGTCTCTCTGCTCCCGGGGGTTCTAGCCAGAGTTCGCCAGCAAGGTTCTTGCCTCTTATTGATAGCGCCGCGTTGGCCGAACAGAGTATGGTTCTCGGAGATAATATCTCTCCTCGACGGCTCGCCTTGGGCGATTCCGGAGAGGAGGGACCTTCTATCGCAGGCGGGGGGAACGATATTCCATCCCAGGCCCAACCTGTGGAATCTTCACGTTTGGCCCCTGAGGGGAACCAACTGAGGGACACGGGGCTTTCACCTGCCGTTATTGAGACCATCCTAAGTGCTAGGGCTCCCTCCACTAGGAGGATTTATGCCGTTAAATGGGGTATTTTTGAAAGGTGGTGTGCTGCACACAATGTAGATCCAGTTAACTGCCAGATTGCTTCAGTGTTGGACTTCATGCAAGAGAAATTATCATCAGGCATTTGCCCCGCTACTCTTAGGGTATATGTGGCCGCTCTTTCGGCTTGCCACGCCCTAATTGATGGGGAACCGCTTGGGAGGCACCCTCTGCTCTCCCGCTTCCTTCGTGGGGCCAGGAGACTGAGGCCTCCAGTCAAAACCAAGATCCCTTCTTGGGACTTAGCAATAGTCCTTGAGGGTCTGGTTGAAACCCCGTTTGAACCTTTAGAATCAGCGTCTGACAAACTTCTGACTCTTAAAATGGTTTTTCTAATGGCAATAACTTCCTTAAAAAGAATTGGGGATATGCAGGCTCTGTCTATCGCGCCATCCTGCTTAGACTTTGCCCCAGGATTGGTGAAAGTGATTTTGCATCCTCATCCTGATTATCTGCCCAAGGTGCCATTCTCGGCTGTACATCCGGTCATTTTAGAAGCCTTCTGTCCTCCACCGTTCACAACGCCGGAGCAGGAGAATTCTCATAGACTGTGTCCAGTCCGCGCTCTTCAGGCTTACATCCACCGCACTAGCCAGTGGCGTAAGTCGGAGCAACTCTTCGTCTGTTATGGCCCCCATAACAGAGGAGCAGCTGCCACCAAGCAGACCATCTCTCATTGGGTCAGGGATGCTATAGCTCTTGCCTATGAGGCGCGCGGTCAAGCTTCGCCTATAGGCCTTAGGGCTCACTCCACCAGGGGGGTCGCCTCGTCCAATGCGTTGGCAAGGGGTGCTCCCCTACAACAAGTTTGTGATGCGGCAGGCTGGTCCTCTCCGCACACATTCATAAGATTTTATAGCTTGGATGTTCATGCCACTCCGGGCTCTCACGTCCTTGAGTCGACATCACAAGCTAATGTCTAGGTCTTCCTGCGTTCTTGTGAAACACACCTGCACAACCGTAGGAGTCCAGACATATTCAAGCACGGCGGCGTGGGTATTCTCGTTCCCAATGCGCTTAGCAGCGCAGCATCGACTGTAGCTTTCAAAAGGGAACAATCTCAGGTTACTTGACTGTAACCTTGTTCCCTGAGAAAGCGGAACGAGATGCTGCGCTACTTTGCCGTGCTGAAGATGTCCCAGGACTGCTCTTCAGACAAAATATCCTGACGATGCACCTGTGGCTCATCTATTTATAGCCTCGTGCGCTCCGGTGACGTCACCAATCGAGGCTATAATGCCGTTTAGTCAATTATATTGACGTTTTACATACAATATTCACAGCTGGTCACTTCTAAAGACGTTCCCAATGCGCTTAGCAGCGCAGCATCTCGTTCCGCTTTCTCAGGGAACAAGGTTACAGTCAAGTAACCTGAGATTGATCCATGCAAAGGTAGACTGCTACAGCCCTGTTCAGCTTCTTAGCTTCATTTGAGTGTGCGTCATATTTTTTTTGTGCTGTTCAAATACAGCTGGTAGTGTAGGTTGTGAGCGTGTTGTTTTTGTTGCAGGTCGAGTCTCATCTTCTTTCTGGTGCTACAAGAGAATGCCAAACTTTAATAAACTTTTTTTTAGACCAGACTTTTAAAATGAACTGAACTATCTAACTAATCTTAATACTTAAGTTAATGGTAATAGATATTTCTTAACATTAGTTACCATGAATAAACAATGAAAAATACTTCCAAAACATTTATTAAGATAAAAAATACCAAATGAAACCATCACAAAATTTTAAATGGTTTTACTGGTTATAATGGCAATTGTATTGGTTTTATTGGAACCTGTAATGGGTCTCTACTGGGGATTTTTCCTTTTGTTGGTAACATGTCGGTCTAGTGGATTCCATTAAGAAAAAAACTATCAATAGAAACCATCACGACTTCTGTCGTGATGGTTTCCACTACAAATACCATTAAAAACATTAAACCATCAACTGTTAACCAATAAGAACAATACATTTAATGGTTTCTAGTGTGTTTTGGGCATATTCCATTATGATTTAATGGTTTTAACAAGCCACCAATAGAAGACAACAATTTACCCACATGGACAAACTAAAACCCATTTTACACAATTGTATGAGGGTATGTATTTAATATATGTGACCCTGGACCACAAAACCAGTCTGAAGTAGCATGGGTGTATTTGTAGCAATAGCCAAAAATGCACTGTATACAGGATATTCCCAGAAGTATAGAAAAGAATGGGAGTTAATCCCCGAATTCAAGGGGTGGCTGAAGCCCTATGTGGGCAATGACACAAGGGCTTACTGTCTCTATTGCAAGACAAAATTTTGTGCCAAGCTGTCTGACATTAAAAAACATGCATCAACCCAGAAGCACACTGAAAAGTCCAAACCCTATAATCAAGTATGTCAAATCTACATAGCCATTTTTTTTTTCAAAACAAATTGATTCTTTGAAACAGACTGAGGCAACAATGACAATGGCAATGTCAATGTCAATTGCAGAGCACTGCTCCATCCTCTCTTGTGACCTTTTTGGAAAAGCATGTAAAGCTGCTGTTCCAGATTCCAGTGCAGTCAAGCATTTTTGTTGCACCGTGCCAAGTGTACCGAAATGATTAATGGGGTGCTGGCACCATATTTTCTTAAAAGATTGGTGTCTGATATTGGTGACAGCAAAAACAGCCTCCTCCTTGATGTAAGTGTCTCAAAGTACCTTGGGATCGTGATTAGGTATTTCAGTGAGGACAAAGCAAGTGTGGTGGCCACATACCTAGGCCTTGTTGAGCTGGAGGGAGGGGATGCTAAAACAATAGCCAGAGCAGTTCTAATTTTTCTCAAGAAATGTGGCCTCAAGCTGAAGAACTTGCTTGGCATTGGCACAGACAATGCATCAGTGATGACAGTAGTGTACAATGGTGTGCACAAAATTCTCCAGGAGCAGAGTGACCTAAAACATCTAGTCGTTATCCGCTGTGTGTGTCACTCTCTACAGTTAACCGTAAGATCTGCCTCTAAAAACACTCTTCCATGTAGAGTGGAATTTCTTGTAAGGGAAACCTATAATTGGTTCTCTATTTCTCCCAAGCGCAGAGAGGCATATAAGTCTGTCTATCAGACGATAAACTGTGGGGAGAAGCCTTTACTAATAACAAAGGTCTGTGCCACAAGCTGGCTTTCCATAGAGCCAGCTGTGTCCAGAATCCTGGATCAGTGGGAGGAGTTAAAATTATATTTCAGTCTCACCATGGCTAGTGAACACTGCTACATGGCAGATGTTCTACATTCCATGTACAGTGACCCACAGAACCTCCTCGATCTCACTTATTTAAAATCTATAACTAGTGAGGTGCAGTCTGTGGTTAAGGCTTTTGAGGGAGAACAGTCTGATCCGCTCAAGCTGCTGAAGACTTGGCCTCTGCTGCAGTTTCTGTCCTCTCGCTCCCATATTTAAATGCTGAGGTAGAAAGGCTTTTCAGTCAAATGGGTGTCATTAAAAACAAACTAAGGAACTGCATGACCCTGCAGACTCTTAGCTCTATTCTCTATATTAGGTATGGTTAAGGTTGGCTGGAGATGCATGCTATGAGCACAAACTGCCAGATAAAGTGCTGCAGCTTTTTTTCACTTCAGAGGTTTATTCATTTAAAGGTGCCATAGAATGCATTTTATACAATATTTTAAATTGTTCTCTGATATCTACATAGAAGGTATATGGCATAGGAAAGGGCAAAACATCTCCAGAAATGGTTTTACAGGTCCATTTACAACCCTAGGATTTGTCCCTATAATGAAATGCTCTGTTATTACCTTATTTGGAAGCTTCATGAATATTAATGAGCTCTGCTCTGATTGGCTGTTTCACAGAGCTGCTTATCTCTATAGCTCGCACATGGATAAAAATATATATTTAATTAGGAGCTCTTAATATGCGCTTTGTTGAACTTGCCGTTTTGAATCGACGACATTTTAGTCTCATTATTGTAATGCATGTGCTCTGTGTAACGTTATAATGCTGAGGGAGTGCTTCTTACCACACAAGTTCAGCTGCTTGTCAGTGATTCTCAAGATAATTCACCATCATCAGCGCAGTTATTTCTCCATCATTCACCATCATCAGTGCAGTCATCTCTCTGTTTATGTTGTAAGTGAAATCATATGTATTGCAATGTAACAGGCTAGCGCTAGCATTAAGCTAACCGTGTCCCTTCAGTGGCTTGCCTTGTTTTACTGATGTACTGACGTTAATGATGATTGGGCGATGCAAATGTTGGAGGCGTAACTATTAAAGATCCCAGGAAAGTTTCGTAACAGTCAGTGTTAAGTTGGAATTGACCTGTTTTTCGGTGGTCTTTTGCAATCACTAGATTTATATAAGAAGGAGGAAATGATGGTGTTTGAGACTCATGGTGTGTCATGTCCATGTACTGAACTGTTATTATTTAACTATGCCAAAGTAAATACAGTTTTCCATTCTATGGCACTTTTAACATTTAAATGTGCAAGTGGTTCGCTGGCTTGTAATCATAGAAGAACCATTTTAGTGCAATATAGCACCTCAACCACCCCAAAAAAACACAGAAGGACTTTTTTCCTGTGTGTAGTGTTGAAAACATAAGTCACAGAACTTGTAACAATCTTGTTTGTATCTTACAGGGACAGATGAGCACACAGGTGCTTATCCGGTGGAGAGTGGCAAATGAGGCCCTCTTCACTGGGAAACGGAATGCAGCCATCAAAGTCTTTGAGTGAGTATACTGCAGAAACCAATAAAAACAGCATATGACATGTGTTAACAAATGTAAATTTTAAACATACACAAAACAGCACTTTTCTGATTCTTGATTTGTGTGCAGAGCTTTTGTCATGGAGCAGGGCCTACAAGCAGAGGCCTTTGATAAAAAAATAAAAATAATAATAAAATAAAAAAATGGAAAACTTGAAACAAAAATATAAAGTAAGATCATATTGTTTCTAATACAAAACAGTGTGCTGTTAAAATGACTGCTTTTGTTTGTGCAATTTTGTAGGATCTCAAATGTCCGGCAACAGGTGTGAGCACTGAGGATGGAGAGCCCACAGCAGCATCTTGGAAATGATACAGTGCTATGGATGAGGCAATTGGGGGCAGACCCTCCATCACTCCACCTGCCCTTATTGCCTCATCCGGCCCGGATGTTGCTGTGGCCTCTACATCTTCAGTGAGTCCGCACTCTTCAAGAAAAAGAACCTGCAAATCTTTAGAGGACGTAATCAAGGAGATGGAGGAGAGGGAATCTGCGAGAGAGCAGGAAGCAGTGGAAAGGTAGGAGAAGAGATGGAGAGGAAAGGAGAAGGAGGAGAGACGAGAAAGAGAGAGACAAGAGCGGGAGGAGAGCGGCACGCTGAGGATCGAGAAAGAGAAGAAAGGTGGCGCCTGGAAGCAAATCAAAGGGAGGAAAGATTGCTTAACCTGCTTGAGTTAATTGCGAAAAAAGTAAGTTGAATAAATGTGTATATATGCATTTAAACATTTGGATTTTTGTGAACAACAAAAATTTGTTTTAAATGAGAATGTAATTGCACACACACACACACACACACACACACCGACCTGCACCAGTCACTTTGTGTAGTATTGGTGCTCTGCTAACTACCTCATACTACATACAGACTACCTCTAAAGACTTGTCTGTTATAACTGTCATTTTATTACACTTATAAGCTCCTTTTGCACCATATTCTTTTTTGCATTTGCACTACTCTGTCTGGTTTGCACTCTGCCTTGTGCCCTTACTTGTATATTGTTTTTTATATATTATATGTATAATTGTATTTATTTGGATTTTTAAATTTCTACCTTTTGTATTTAATGTTACGTGTATGCACCTATAGTCTGAGAGTAATGCAATTTCAATTCTCTGTATGTCCGGTATATATGGCAGAACTGAAAATAAAGTTGACTTTGACTTGAAAAGCCCTACCCTTCTGGGTATCTAGGCTTTGAACCTCGGGAGTTCCTACCCTCAGCAGCCCAGGTCTCTGAGCTTTATCAGCCTTTCCTATGTCTCTACATTAAATGAGCCTGATAGTGCTATCCATCACTGGTATTGCTTCCCTCACTGAGCCAAGTTCATTAAGCACACCACCTTTCGGCGGGGTTGGATAACCTTTCTCTCTATGTGAGAAACTAGGTATCTACCCATCGTCTGATAAGATTCGTCTGAGCTCCAAGCTTCCTTGGATTAGTTGGTCACTTGCTGCCACCCAATGTGTTCACCTTCTACCACACAGGCTGCGTGGAAGTTGTACAGACCTCTTGGTCTTCTGGAGCTCCATATAACAAGCAGCCTGGCCATCAGTACTCTTTCTGCCCCTGTGATGCTTCTCTGACATTGCATATGCCAAGATCCCCCTACTGGGGGACTTTGAACTCCTAGAAGGATCGCACAATACCTCTCTAGGGTAGGTCTTTCGTGCCCTATAGCTCTGACGTTTACCAGGTTGTAGCCTCTGGTGGAACTTTTTCTTCAGCCTACCTGCTCCCCTTAAGATACCTTGAGCATGCTGTCCCCTGTCGAGCATTCTCCTGAGGTTAGACCTCGTTGCTCCAGGGCGTTCCACCCTGGCTTATGCTTGGCTCTCCAGAGGGTCACCTTGAGCATGGGCCTGCTCCCTGAACTACTAATGTGGGCACATCCTAGAAATGGTAAGAACGCACACTAGTTTCCTGTGTTCTTCTTCAGATCCTGTATGGTGGGGATCACGTGTTCTGCTTCATACCCATTTTTTAAATGTTACATTTCTGGATAAGAAAAAAAAAAAAGTCAGTGGAGACTGCAAAAAAAAAACAAAAAAAAACATCTCCAAGTCTCAAGAAAAACAGAAGCAGGCATATGCAAAAGGGGTACACAAAGAAGTACCGACATACTGTTTATTGTGTTGGAGATGAGGTGCTTCTCTTCAACATGAAGAAACAGGGAAGGATGGGAGGAGGAATTGAGCGTGATTTTACAGACCTTATGCCATTCAGTCAACATGTGGCAAACTTGTTACATTGTCTAATTCTGAAGGCATTACTTTAAAGAACAAGTACAATGTAAACCACATCAAGCTGTAAAGATGATTGATGATTGTCCAGCCCTCAGCCAGGAATCACACAAAATTCAAAAAGAGAATGAAGAGATGACGAGTACGTTTTCCTGTAGCCCACCCTCTTTGACCACTGAAGAGGATTTGGAAAGGATGACTGAAGACATTTCCATGCCACAGAGGCCTTCAGTTATTAATTTTGCCACCAGAAATTACAAAATCACTACCTGTGCATTCTTTTTTTGTGCAGTTTCCTAATGTAGTTTTTATTATGCCACTTTTTTAATTACAATTATCAGAAACTAGACCAAGTTTACTAGAGTTGGGGTACTCTGACTCGAGTCCGGTCTCGAGTTCAGTTTTTAGTGGACTCGGACTTGTCACGGACTCGGATGCATTTTGACTCAGACTTAAGCTTTTCGGACTCTGGAATTATTGCCGAGTCAAGGGACAGTTGATGGAAATTTTACTGACTCGATGCATTATTACGAAAGTGACATTCAGTGTTCGCACATGTTTAAAAGTCTTGCCAGAACTTGAAAGCCTGCTGGTTTCTTTGCAGTGCATACACAAACACCCAAAGCGTGCTCACCGAAAGCGCCTCTCAGTCAGTGTGCAAATGCTGAATAAAGTTTTCTTTTGCATGGTATTGCTACACACGAAAAGTTATGTCAAAATGCACCGTCTTGGAGAGTATTAATGCAAATGTAGTCGGTTTCGTCTTGAGTGAATTTAAACAGTTGGGAGAAATACAGATGTGTCACAAAATATGATCTGTGGATCCAGTCTTAAAGCGACAGCAACGTAAACCTGCTGCAGCAGACTGCGTTATATTAAATTTGCCTATTTTCTTTCACAATTCTGATTTTTTTATATATATGTTGTTTGTATTTTGGACTTTATTACACAAATTAACTCAACTGAGGGGAAAAATGTCAGAAGTGTGGGAATTAAACTCATGATTTTGAGCTGAGGGGAAAAGGGAGAATGTCATTTCTTATCAAAATATAATATAATATATAATTAAGTTAGAATTTTGAAATATAAACTCAAATTTTATTCCATGGCCTCCATAGACTGCTACTTAAAAACTGTCCCCTCACAGCCTCATTTTCATCCAAGGAAAAAAAAAAAAAAAATCAAAATGCCATCTACCCTGTCTAAGGTCTTACCATTCGTCATATGAAACACAAAAGAGCCAAAATCAGAGATAAGAGGTGAATTTTCTGCTCCTCAGGTCTCATTCACTAAGCTTCCTACCCACCCATTGAATTTATACATTTACTATAACAGCAAATAAAGTTAAGTCCTGTCCAGTGCTTTAATTTTTCACATTCTAAAAGCTGTTTCACTCTGAATTACGTCAAAATACATAAATTATAACTTCTGTTACTAAACTTTAAAGTTTGCTGAGCAGGACACTAATTATAAAGTGGTGTGAAATCAAAAATCTAAATGGCAATATGCAATAGCGGTTTGCTTTTTTACATTTAAATTGTCATTGCCTTATTCTAGTTGTAAAGGTTAAAACAAGGTAAAGATACTGAAAAACAGTAGTGTTTAGTTGGACTCGGACTTGAGTCCGACTCGCCCCATTTTGGACTCGGACTCGAATGGTTAAAGACTCGGACTCGACTTAGGTGGACTCGACCAAACACTAAAGTTTACATTTAAACTCCACCCTGCCGTATTGTGGTGCTATATGATTTGGGTGAAGAACAGTTCAAACAGGCACTAAGAGTTAATTTCCCTGATCTGCCAGAAGAGTTTGAACTGTGTAAAGTAAATAGCCAAGGACAGATAATTCCTTCCAAGTTTTACTTCAGATCAGATTCACTCATACAATGCATTGGGGAGATCTACTCTTTAAATTCATCTGAAGGTGAGTAAATATGATTGTCAAGTGTCTTTTAACTGTGAGGTGTCCACATTTAAAAAGGACCAGACTTGGGATTTCACTCAGAATAATATTTATTTTGATCACTACATGTGGGAATGTAGTAGGATCAAATGCAACAGGTGAAAAACCTTTAAATGAATAAAACACAAACATTTTAAAATAAACAGGTATTTTCCCAACACAGGAAAGTTCAAATGCATTTTTACAGACATCACAGCTTGATCTTTTACTCTGCATGTTACAAGCAACACCGTACCAATGTAAGCATTTGGTCTTATTAGTTATCAGTATCTCTTTAAACCACACAGTAATAATTACGCTTTCAAACTTCACCTGTAACATTAACACATTTACCACATGAAATACCAAACAAACAAACAAACCAGAGTCCATGTAAGCTTACCGATAGCCCGTCATAATCAAAAAGTCCCAGTTCCTCGCAGTGAATGAGTTTGTGCCTCTGCCGACCTCTTTGTCCGTCGCACTCCAGTCAAATGACTAATGCACGTATTTGAAACACTGAACTGGGCGCGAACTTCTAATTTCCCCAATTCAATTCACCCGGTTGAGCCCGCGCCAGAGCGCGCCAACAGTCACCTGCGAGCTGGCAATGCAGAGCGCGCGCAGGGGAGGCGGCATGCAGGAGAAAGAAATGACGGGTACACGGAAGACAGCCACACCGGGTTAGCGCGACAATGATACTGTTTTTCATTAATAATTTATTGTGATTTACTATTTAAAAATGTTATTTTTCTAAAACATGCTAGCAATATGTTGTGTAAAATATGGCAATAATAAATATATTTATAAATTTTGTATATATTTTGTGCCAATTAGGGAAGTGTTCTATAAAGACTCATCTGGATCTGGCACTGAGAAAGTACTCCTGGCTTCTGCAGTTATAGTCCCATTTTATGTATTCTATCCACCCATCCAACAATTTAATCTAAATCTAATACCCACATACACTTTATTGCCCAAAGTATCCCCTACTTTTTAAGGCCACGTGTTTTTCTATGATTTAAAGTTGTCAGATGCAGCACTGCAGAGGAGCTGACAGAGAAAATACGACCTAGTTTAGACTGAGGATGAGTACCAGATCGACGTGGGATCTGGATTTAATTTTAACCACAATTGTTTATATTTTAATAAGCCACAGGCATTATAAAATAAAAAAGCAGCACAGGGACACTGATGTACTTATGGTGTGTTCACACCAGACACGACTTGCGCAAATAAATCACGCTATTCATGCAGCTGTGTTCTTGTCCACTGTATCTTTATCTTGCTTGCGAAATGTGAAATGCTTCCATAACTCTGACTTTTTATGTGAAGGTGTGGTTGACATCGGGAACGCACCTGAATCCGCCATTTTAAGCAATGAATGAATAACGGACTCTCCGTTGTAACATAGTTCAAGGTAAATAAGGGAATAACACCTAGTGGATTAGACTGATAATAAGATTAACGTAAATCTTATGTTTAATGTGTCACGATTTGAGCCTCCATCGCCCTGGGATCACAAACTCTTGCCCCTGCTTGTTTGTACCAATAAAATGTTGCGAATGGATCCGCTTGTCTCAGACCATCCTTGTGACATAATGCTTGTGTAAATAAATATTTAATATTTATATATTTATATCGAAAATCTTTTTTTTTTTGCCCAGCCCTAGTCACAACAGATGCGAATTTGCGTCATGGAAGGGCCTTTTTCCAGGCAACTGCTGCGGCTCCAGTCTCGTTGCGGAATGGCTGACGTGGATTTTGTTGAGAGGGTAGCTGCGCTTTATCTGCTGTGGAAGGCTGAAAACGGCGTAGGGTCGTTCGGGGCCGTGTCTGGATCCATCAGAGGCGCACCCAGCTTGGTGCGTTTCACCAACTCCTCCAGGAGCTGCACCTGGATAATAGCCGCTTTTAGCGGTACTTCTGACCGAGCTGGTCCCAGTTTGATGACCTGCTGTCCTGTGTCGGTGGGAGGATTTCCCTCCAGGACACCAACTACAGGCACTCTATTCCACCTGCAGAGCGCCTGTCCATCTGTCTCTGGTCGGTAAATCATTTAACATTCTGCCTGATTACAAGGTGCAGAGTCATGGTTGGGTTGTAGCCAATAATTCTGCCAGAGAGGCCATCAGGGTCAGGGACAGCTTCGTAGCTAACTTTTTAGCCAAGGGAGCAGTCCCAGTCAACCGATTGAATAGTTTTTGTTTATTATACCATGTCATTTATGTTAAGCTCTTGTAAATATTCTCATCGTTTTGTCTTTTCTTTCCATTTACACCCTTTTATATATATCTTGTAAATAGTCAGATCTTTTTTCTTTTAAATATTGCTCTTTTTTCATCCTTAACTCTTGTAAATATTTCTTAATTTTTCAATCATTTTTTGATGAAGATTGTTAGTGTTCTTGTTTTCAAATGATAAATGGAGCCAGCCTCCAAAAGGAATCCCTGTCTCGTTGCTGCACTCTCGATACACTACCACAACACTGGTCCAATCACAAATAACCTTTTTACTATACTATTGTGAGTGTATTTGCAATAGAATATAATTAGTGTGCTTGTCAAATGTTTGACACAATATTTTAGTCTTAAAACAGAAATAATATTTTTATGTAACAAATATAAATTACGATTTACTATGTTGTGCACAAAGTGGCTTACCAAACCTTTGGTGATTGTATAGAACATTTATACAAAATAAAAAAAATAATACACAAACTATACAAGGAACATTTACAACTATTTACATGCAGGGAAAAAAGGATGTTGCTAGGAAGAGGAAAGAGTGAGAATAATAAATTATATTTAATAATTAATTTGTGTATTTGAGATTTAACAAATTCTTTCATCTGAGGCGGGAATGTCTGCAGGGAAGGGATCAGACTCAAGAGGAAGAGCGTGGAGGTGCTGCGTGGAGGGCCTGACCAGCTAAAACCAGCCAAACAGCCTAGGCTGTTTTTTACAGCAGGGAGAGCCGGAAAATATGACCTGGTTCAGGCTGAAGACAAGTACCTGATCGTGGTGGGATCATATCAGAGACTTAGATTTCATTTTAACCACAATTGTTTACATTTTAATAAGCCATATTCACAGGCATTAAAAAAAAATCATCCACAATCTGGGTGGAGGTGGTTTTGGCTTTGTGTATGAAGGGAAAAGCTGCACAGAGACACTCATGGATTTAAAGTTTGCTTTTTTTTAACACTGCACAGAATTCACATTGCTGTTGTTTTTTAGTTGGCTGTTAAATTTTCAGTGAAGACATAAGATATATCAGAGTGGTGTGTAGACTAGGCTCTTTGTTACTGCTTCTCCTGTTTTCAATTTATGAAATAAAATATAAATGTTAATTACACAATACAAATGAGTTCTCAGTTGGTAAACTGTTTGATTTGTGGACCAAGTCAAGAATTGGGAAATCACCTTCTCCTAAGCATCATATTTCCTTCCGTTTAACCTGGTCATCCCAAAAGCCTCCCCATGGAGATTGGCCTGACATTCGTAACTATATTGAAGTCATCCCCACTGCTGAGAAACAGCTGGAGCAGAACATCCTGGATGAGGGTAGGAATAATAAATCTATGAGAAATGTAGAACTATACTTTAATAATTTTTTATTAACCACAATTGTTTATCCTTCAATAAACCACATGCGTCTTATAAACTCATCCACAAACTGGGTTAAGGAGGATTTGGCTTTGTGTATGAAGGGAAAAACTGCACAGGGTCAATGATGGACGTGACTCAATAATGTGCAAATGATAATCATTAAGGTTATGCAGGTGGCTGTGAAATTCAAAAAAGATATAGATACCGATATATATCAGAGCGGTAAGTAGACTGTGCTCTCAATTTTATTGCTTCTCTTGTGTTTTCAATTTATAACTTATAATGTAAATGTAAACCACAGACAACACATGTTCGGTGTTCTTACCACCTTCATCTAAGCATCCTAATTCCTTAAAAAAAAAAAAAAAACCGGTCATCTCAAAAGCTTCCCTGTGGAGATTGGCCTGACAATTATCGCCAATAAAGGTCCCATAAAACTACAGGACTGGGAGGATGACACAGACCACTGTGCATCATGGTCATGGAGTGGCACATGCCCTGTATGGACTTGAAATTAGTTTCATGAACACAAAGCATTTGCAGCCAGTGAGGTGTATTCCAACAGGACATCAAACTGGAGAACCTGCTGGTGAACCAGAACACCCTAGAGGTCAAACTGATTGACTCTGGGTGCGGTGAGTTATTTAAGTCTTTAGTGTTATGAGCTGCTTTATTAATTATCTCAGGAACCCATCCTGTATATAATCGAAATGTGAATGTATTAAATGTTAGTCATCTTCACTGAAGGCACAAAAGTGTACTGTCCACCAGAAGTCAAAGTCTACTTCAGGTGCCACACAAAGCTATGGACAATGTGTTCACAAGGGATGCTCCTGTTTGAAATGGTGTGTGGATATTATTACACAGACAACAGCCTGCACATAACCAATGAGAGTAACCACCTGCATCAGACACAAGATGAGATCTTCATCAAGAAACAAAAATTTTAATTCTGCATACCAAATAAAAGCCCTGACTTGACTTTGCAATGTGATAGCATAACTGGACCAACCAACGGACCGATCTCATTGCACAGCATCTTAAATTATAGTTTGGTCATTTTAAAATGCTTGAGCAAAATTTTATCAAATTGGTTCATTATAATTAACTCCCAGAACTGTTTTCCAAAACAGCAGGCTCTGAAAATAAGCTAACATGACTGTGTTTCGTCTGTGCGCTCTGAATTAATCTCGTAATTTACTGTATACAAGAATGATCATAGGCTATAGCCTACAGTGCTTTCTCCTACTGCAGAATTAATTTTTGTGAATTAATTTTATCATGTGTATATAAATTTGTACTATAATTTTGTAGATGCTCTTATTTTCTCTTCGTCTGTCTGAATAGGCTTTCATAAAATTTAAAGGATTTGTCGACAACAGCATTTGTCTCTCAATACAATTTTTACTGATTATGTGTATAGCAGTTTTTTTTCATCATGCAGCAAATGTTTTAAAAATAGCTTTAAAAGCTTTACAAATTAGTTTTTAAAACTTGTTAAAAAATTTAGCTTTTAAGGAACCTTTAACTAACTTTTATGGGTAGTTTAAATGTAAAACATAGTCATGAATTAGTTGTAAATTACAAAATTCATTGTCTTTCAAAATACATTCATTCAACTTCTATTTAAGTTATAATACAGGTTATTGTTTTGGTGAATGTCTGTTTCTGAGATTATAAAAAGCATGGGTATTCAACCGGGCATCCACAGTGGTATTGCAAGGGGTCCACTAATTAATGTTGGATTATTAATAATTTAAAAAACATAAATGGTAACACTTTCTAATAATTAACATGAACTAATAATGAACTGCACTTACACATGCTGGTCCTTAGCTGGTCATGTTGCTGGTCAAGGACCAGCATAAACCAGCAAAGGACCAGCATCAAAACCTACCTAACCAGATGCTAGTTTTTTCAACCGGGGTTTTATCCTTTTTTAGAAAACAAAATAATGTTTGGGAAATTTGTTTTAAACCCTCTTTTTCCTCCACACATTGTGACAAAACACTAAGTTCAAATAAACACAAAATTAGCTGCATATTACATCGATAACAGTTACACTAAACATTTGGGAAAAAATATGATTGATATGAGACACTGGCGTGCTCACCATGTTTACACATAGCCGCTCTTATCAACTTTACATCGGTTAGACACTAATTTAACTGTATTTCCTTCAATACAATGACATTCTGACTGGTATTTTTTCCAGATAATACTATAATAACAAATTAGAAATACAGTAGTCAACATTTGAAGTGGATCAACACTTTCATCAAAGTTGTCCTAAAAAATAAAACAATACCAGTTCTTGTTTTTGGATAACTTTTTTGATCCTCTTCAAATGTTGACTACTGTATACATGCAGCATTGACTCACCAGAATGTCGTGAAAAACAAAGAACCACAGAAAGAATGAGTAAAGTATTTGCTTCAACTTCGGCAACTCTGGCTTGAATACTGCGGGGCATAGTTTCTCATCACAGTAATTCGTGCACGCGCTACCACACCCTCTTAAAGGGGAAATACCGAATTAACCCTTGTGCGTTCAAACAAAAAAAAGTTACACAAAAATGCCAATGTCCAAAACTGTCATAAAAATATGATTTATTCATATTTGTTTCACTTTCACTGATGTAGATTTTTTAACCAGCATCTGTTCTATCCATAAATATCAAACATTCATTACTTTTCACAATTGTAACCCTTTAAATGCTGGTTTGTTTACATAATGCCACATGTATTTTTTTTTTATGAAAAAATGAAAAATAGTAGTTATTTTCCATATAGGCTACTAAATGCTAAGCAGAATTGTTTTTCTTTGCTTATTAGCTTCTTGGGTGTGTCAGTGAAGAACAACAACATTAATTTTGAGGCATTTATATTTTTTATGTAGTGTCAGAAAAAAAAAAAAACTAACACTTTGGTCCGAAATGGACAAAAATGTCCATGTCAAAAAAATTGTCATACAAATGTAATATATTAATATTTTTTTCCACTTTCACTGACTGTTGTTGTTTTTATCAGCATCTCTTCTATTCATAATTACCAAACATTCATTCATTTTCAGAATTTTTATGCTTTAAAAGCTGGTTTCTTTACATAATGCTCACTGTCAGTGGGCAACACTAGCTCAAGAGCTAATGTAAGAGTAATGTCTCTTCATCTTGCAAGCAATGAAATTACCGAGCCCTCAAGCACCAAATATGTGTAGGTTTTGCTTTGCGAACACCTGTTTGACTGTGCGAACACTCAAACTTTGTATAAAATCTACCAGACTACACAATCTGCATTTTCTTGTGGTGAAAACAAAAACAATGGGTTTAGGGGCTTCTGAACTTCTACATCAAATTCAAGCTCACCTTTTATCGCTGTACAAAAACAATAATAAATGAAAAAGTGTAGTCAAGGATTAAAATATGTGTTTGGGTGAAAAAGAAAAATCAAAGCTCATTAACCTTCTTGACCTTATTTTTCACATGGCCTTATGACCCTGCCAAGGATGTGACCCATATACATGGAGTTGGATTTTTGATTGCCAGTACAAAATAATTTCTTTCAAACGAATTACACACATTACATTTTCAGTAAACACATGCAAACCTCACTCTGACATCCTCACCAACATACCCACACAATTTTAGCTGCACTATTTTTCCAATTGACTTGATAGAATAGACTATCATATGCATAAGCAGAAAACACAAATAAAGCAAGCATTTCTTTTATATGGCAAATTGGAAAAAATGGCACTGTCTAGTAAATTTTTTTTTACATTTTTTTTAAATGTGAAGCCTTCCCAGTAGAATGAATGCCTATTAGCAAACATTGCATAATTTTATAATCAAATATTTCAATGTGGACATTTTTGTCCTTAAGGTCCTGAGTATGAATATTTTTTGTACGGAGGGTAAAATTATTATTATTATTTTTTTTTTTTTTTAAGGAAATAAGGGTGAAATATTAAAATTTCAATAAAAATAAACACCTGGGCCAAAATGTATGCAGTCGGCATTAACACAGGCCCACTTATAACAAAAAACAAAACTGAAATGGAGAAAAATGTCCATAAGATCGCACTAGAACCGCCACGGGGTAAAATTGGCTGTTTTTCAAATGCACAGTATAGATTTTCAATAAAATGTCAAAGTCTCCAAGTCACTGACTTACTAAAATCGTGTTATGTACAATCCTCTGTTGCAGTTAATTAAGTAAAACTATGTACTTGAATTTGTCGTTGTATCATAAATTCTATACAGTGTGTGGTGAATTATTATTGATTATTACAGTCTATTTAGGGTGTTTTAGTAATTTAAATAACATGGGTTGTATTAAAATATTTTCTGGAACTGAGCAGACTGTTTGCATTTGCCACAATCAAAAGCATTTTTACACTGTCTAAATCACTCTCTATCCCATATATAGTGTTACACCGTGTCAACACCGGACGCAAGCGGTGCGACGTGACAAATGACATTAGAACCTATTATGCTGTCTACACTGGATGCGGCGTGGCACGGCAAATCCCTGACAGTAATCTGCTGCCGCGTTCTATTTATGACGTGCTCACACAAAGTTTAAATGATTTGCAACGGTCGCTTTGTCGCATCCAGTGTAGACAGACTTTAACTGTTGCGGTGAGGCAGGACGCGGCGTGACAACTGTCGCGTCCGGTGTAGACACGGTGTTAGAAATACCCCAACTCTCTGAACAATGGACTGATTTCAGCTGTGCAGCTTCAGCGTCTATTTATAGTGGAGGGGGCAGGACACTTCGTATTAGAGAGTATTTGATTGGACAGAAAATCTGATGAGAAGTTTAGGTGCAGATCTATTGGTGGAAGACTGTAAGATTTAAATGCTTATATCATCTGTTGGAAGTTGCCGGTATTCTAAGAATACCTACTTCCCCCCAGCTCATTTATTCGCCCTTTAAATAAAACAGCTCAAGTCCGCGTCAAAGTTTAAAGCCAATTTAATAGTAAAGTCAAAGAGTGCTGAGCTCAGGATTACAGAACAGCCAATATCAAATCTGACATGTGGGCAGTCCAGAATGTCTCACAAAGCTAAAATATGCATTTATATTCTTGATTCTGCAGGCCCCTCCTTCTGACATCTTTCAGCTTTCCTTCTCCAGGGGCTGTTTTCACCAATCGCTCCTGCACAGAAAAGAAAATACAGCTCCCACCCCATTCTTCTTCTAAAACGACCTTCAAACAGCTACTGTTGCAAGGCTTCTTTTCTCCTACGTGCCTGTAAACAGAGGTTTCTCAGAAATGACATAAATGTAGAGAGTTCGCAACTACATACACACACACACACACACACACACACACACACACACACACACACACACACACACATTTTACTAAACAGATTCTGTTACACAGTGTCTTCTTTGTCTTTTTCATAAACACAGAACATTCTGTCTTCTCATTAGCACAGAACATCCAAAATACAAATTTAAAAGCATTTAGAAAAAGTATTTTCTACACATCTAAATGAATTTTGTCATTGTTTTTGGAGCACACTAGCTTACAGATAACCTTAAGGCTTACATATTTATACTAAAAGCCAAAAAACTTCCATTTTGAATTCATGGGTACTCTATGTCAGTGATTCTCAACCGGTGGGCCGCGGCCCTCTAGTGGGCCTTGGAGCGCCATCTGGTGGGCCGCGTAGGTAGTGGTAGACTACCCCCAAATAAATTTTAATTCTTTTTTTTAATTAATACATTTTTTTATTTTCTAATTATCTAATTGTTCTTATGAATTTATGTGATAAAACACTCAAGTCAAGCAAAGAAGCATTATCTAAAAGGTAATTTATTTTTAAATATCGCAACACCAATCACGTCACAATGTCAGATTGAACGGTTGTTTGATCAGATGCAGCAACATTACGTTAATGGATCGTTTTCTGAAAAGAAAAGCGGACGTGAGAGACAGACCTGCCCAAGCAAAAGCTTCTAAGTGTGTGGTGAGAAAATACGACGATGAATACATTCAATTTGGATTTATAAGAGCAGGTCCTGAGGCTAAGCCAAAGGCGCAGTGTGTTGAATGTGGAGACATTTTGTCAAATGAGGTAGCCTGGGTGTCCCCATACTGCCTTGCGCAGCGCGATTTTATTCACGCTTCTAGTCAGTCTGGAAACCATGGACCTAATTTTCACCTAAGATAGGGAACCAATCACAGAACGAGGAGGGAGCAGCAAGACGATGACGCCTTCTATTCGACTCTCCTTAGCAGTTTGTTATTAACTATGGATCCAGCATAAGCGGCTAACGCTAATATGCTGGGCCTTAGAACGATTTTGAGCTATTATACTTTAGCTGTTGCGGCGCGGCAACTGTCGCGTCCGGTGTAGACACGGTGTATAGTGTTCTAAGTTGTTTAGAAAGCAAGTTTATTTTGAATAAAGAGCAACTTTTGGCGTTCGCTCTACATACGTCATCCGGTATAATTGAAACGATTGGCTATGAACTACGCACAGGCGCATTTGATAGACATTCGTATCGCCCAATAAACGGCTCTGGGCATTCGTAAACCACGCCTCAAATACGAGAAAATGAACATGTGGTTCCCAGACCACGAATCATGACGAAGTCATAACGTGGTCTGGTGATAGCCAGGCTACAAATGAGGCACTAAAACCATCAAAGCTGCAAAGACATTTGAACTCAAAGCACCCGGGCTGTGTTGGGAAGCCAAAAGAATATTTTCTAAGGAAAAAAGATGGACTTCAGGCCCAACAAAAAATCATAACATCGTTATCAACACAATCAAAAGCCACCTTGAAAGCTAGCTATATGGTTGCCCCTCGTGTTGCTCGTAGTAAGAAAGCCTTTACTATCGCAGGGGAACTTATTTTGCCAAGTGCTGTGGATATGTGTCGAGAGCTATTGGGTGACGCAGCTGCAGCCAAAATTCAGTCAGTACCGCTTTCCGACAACACTGTGGCTAGACGAATTGTTGATATGAGCGATGACATTGAATGCCAACTCGTGGAACGAATAAAGGCAAGCCCTTATTTTGCCATACAGCTGGACGAGTCAATGGACATAAGCAACGCCGCTTTACTGTTAGTTTTTGTCCGATACTGCATGGACGGTAATCTTTGTGAAGATCTACTATTTTGCAAAGAACTTCCAACGAAAACAATGGCAGATAATGTCATGCACTGCCTTGATGAGTACTTCACAGAAAAAGGTCTTGATTGGAAATACTGCACAGGTATTTGCACAGACGGCGCGGCTGCTATGACGGGAAAACATTGTGGTGTTGTTAAACAAATCCAAGAGCGAGCGCCAGAAGCAAAGTGGACGCACTGTTTCTTGCACAGGGAAAGTCTTGCAACAAAGCAGATGTCACCAGAACTGCATGAGGTCATGAACATTGCTGTGAAAACTGTTAACTATATAAATATATTATCTTTGATGATAAGCTGAAATTTGACAAACACATCAATGCAGTGGTCAGATCGTGTTTCTTTCAGCTTAGATTACTAGCTAAAGTTAAACGGATTTTGACGAGAAAAAATTTTGAACAATTGATCCATGCTTTCATTACGACGAGACTGGATTACTGTAACTCACTATATTTTGGGATTAGCCAGTCAGCTTTATCCCGGTTACAAATGGTTCAAAATGCAGCCGCTAGACTTTTAACCAGGACTAAAAAACGGGAGCACATTACACCAGTTTTACATTCTCTGCACTGGTTGCCTGTGCGGTATCGAGTGAATTTTAAAATGATTCTTTTGGTGTTTAAATCATTAAACGGTCTGGCCCCTCCGTATCTTTCGGAATTACTTACTGAGTATCGTCCGGTTCTGTCTCTCCGGTCATTTCTGTGGATTGTATATACACTGGTGGACACTCACATTGGACTTATCAACACACTGGGGTTCTTGGACTGTTTTTAGGGTATGGACAAATGAACTGTATTCTTTTAACAGAGTTTACCTGTTTTTAGGGTATGGACAAATGAACTGTATTCTTTTAACAGAGTTTACCTAGTTTTATCGTGCTGTTTTAAAGTCTTTTATGTGAACCTTGTAAATACACCAAATCTATTTAAACCAATTTTCTTTTATGTCTCATTCTTTTAACCACTAGTCATCTCTCACAGTTAAATCTGACCCCATTTTAGTCTTGTAAC
>NC_133361.1:100105369-100122869 GCF_049309525.1 Garra rufa
TGTAACTCGGCTGATAAGGCCGATTGTTACACTTTTATGGGAGACCGCCTGGGAATACCAGGTGCTGTAAGCTTTTGCCTTTTCTTCACTATTTATATAATATGCTGGCTTTTACGGAGGCTGATCTTTAAATAGCCCACTTTTTGGAGCAGCCCTCGCTTATGGCCATACCGCGCTGAGAGCGCCCGATCTCGTCTGATCTCGGAAGCTAAGCAGCGTCGGGCCTGGTTAGTACTTGGATGGGAGACCGCCTGGGAATACCAGCTGCTGTAAGCTTTTGCCTTTTCTTCACTATTTATATAATATGCTGGCTTTTACGGAGGCTGATCTTTAAATAGCCCACTTTTTGGAGCAGCCCTCGCTTATGGCCATACCGCGCTGAGAGCGCCCGATCTCGTCTGATCTCGGAAGCTAAGCAGCGTCGGGCCTGGTTACTACTTGGATGGGAGACCGCCTGGGAATACCAGGTGCTGTAAGCTTTTGCCTTTTCTTCACTATTTATATAATATGCTGGCTTTTAGAAAGACGTGTTTTACCGCTCTATTTATTACAATCATTTAAATGTATTATAGAGTTTTAAGTGTTTTACATGTTTTTTAGGCCATTTTATTACTCTTAACATTTTAAGTGTATGTGTCTTTAATAAATGGATGGTTGGCCTGTCATGTGACTAGACACATGACAGGAAGCAGGAAGTACAACTGTATAAGAGAGCAGCATGACAAACAAAGGACAGTCACCAAACTGTTGGATTGAGGAGTTGCTAATTTTAGAGCTCACCTTTCCATTCACCACCTGCAAACTTTGGATTACACTTTCTGTGGATTGTATATACACTGGTGGACACTCACATTGGACTTATCAACACACTGGGGTTCTTGGACTGTTTTTAGGGTATGGACAAATGAACTGTATTCTTTTAACAGAGTTTACCTGTTTTTAGGGTATGGACAAATGAACTGTATTCTTTTAACAGAGTTTACCTAGTTTTATCGTGTTGTTTTAAAGTCTTTTATGTGAACCTTGTAAATACACCAAATCTATTTAAACCAATTTTCTTTTATGTCTCATTCTTTTAACCACTAGTCATCTCTCACAGTTAAATCTGACCCCATTTTAGTCTTGTAACTCGGCTGATAAGGCCGATTGTTACACTTTTATGGGAGACCGCCTGGGAATACCAGGTGCTGTAAGCTTTTGCCTTTTCTTCACTATTTATATAATATGCTGGCTTTTACGGAGGCTGATCTTTAAATAGCCCACTTTTTGGAGCAGCCCTCGCTTATGGCCATACCGCGCTGAGAGCGCCCGATCTCGTCTGATCTCGGAAGCTAAGCAGCGTCGGGCCTGGTTACTACTTGGATGGGAGACCGCCTGGGAATACCAGGTGCTGTAAGCTTTTGCCTTTTCTTCACTATTTATATATTATGCTGGCTTTTAGAAAGACGTGTTTTACCGCTCTATTTATTACAATCATTTACATGTATTATAGAGTTTTAAGTGTTTTACATGTTTTTTAGGCCATTTTATTACTCTTAACATTTTAAGTGTATGTGTCTTTAATAAATGGATGGTTGGCCTGTCATGTGACTAGACACATGACAGGAAGCAGGAAGTACAACTGTATAAGAGAGCAGCATGACAAACAAAGGACAGTCACCAAACTGTTGGATTGAGGAGTTGCTAATTTTAGAGCTCACCTTTCCATTCACCACCTGCAAACTTTGGATTACACTTTCTGTGGATTGTATATACACTGGTGGACACTCACATTGGACTTATCAACACACTGGGGTTCTTGGACTGTTTTTAGGGTATGGACAAATGAACTGTATTCTTTTAACAGAGTTTACCTGTTTTTAGGGTATGGACAAATGAACTGTATTCTTTTAACAGAGTTTACCTAGTTTTATCGTGTTGTTTTAAAGTCTTTTATGTGAACCTTGTAAATACACCAAATCTATTTAAACCAATTTTCTTTTATGTCTCATTCTTTTAACCACTAGTCATCTCTCACAGTTAAATCTGACCCCATTTTAGTCTTGTAACTCGGCTGATAAGGCCGATTGTTACACTTTTATGGGAGACCGCCTGGGAATACCAGGTGCTGTAAGCTTTTGCCTTTTCTTCACTATTTATATAATATGCTGGCTTTTACGGAGGCTGATCTTTAAATAGCCCACTTTTTGGAGCAGCCCTCGCTTATGGCCATACCGCGCTGAGAGCGCCCGATCTCGTCTGATCTCGGAAGCTAAGCAGCGTCGGGCCTGGTTAGTACTTGGATGGGAGACCGCCTGGGAATACCAGGTGCTGTAAGCTTTTGCCTTTTCTTCACTATTTATATAATATGCTGGCTTTTACGGAGGCTGATCTTTAAATAGCCCACTTTTTGGAGCAGCCCTCGCTTATGGCCATACCGCGCTGAGAGCGCCCGATCTCGTCTGATCTCGGAAGCTAAGCAGCGTCGGGCCTGGTTACTACTTGGATGGGAGACCGCCTGGGAATACCAGGTGCTGTAAGCTTTTGCCTTTTCTTCACTATTTATATAATATGCTGGCTTTTAGAAAGACGTGTTTTACCGCTCTATTTATTACAATCATTTAAATGTATTATAGAGTTTTAAGTGTTTTACATGTTTTTTAGGCCATTTTATTACTCTTAACATTTTAAGTGTATGTGTCTTTAATAAATGGATGGTTGGCCTGTCATGTGACTAGACACATGACAGGAAGCAGGAAGTACAACTGTATAAGAGAGCAGCATGACAAACAAAGGACAGTCACCAAACTGTTGGATTGAGGAGTTGCTAATTTTAGAGCTCACCTTTCCATTCACCACCTGCAAACTTTGGATTACACTTTCTGTGGATTGTATATACACTGGTGGACACTCACATTGGACTTATCAACACACTGGGGTTCTTGGACTGTTTTTAGGGTATGGACAAATGAACTGTATTCTTTTAACAGAGTTTACCTGTTTTTAGGGTATGGACAAATGAACTGTATTCTTTTAACAGAGTTTACCTAGTTTTATCGTGTTGTTTTAAAGTCTTTTATGTGAACCTTGTAAATACACCAAATCTATTTAAACCAATTTTCTTTTATGTCTCATTCTTTTAACCACTAGTCATCTCTCACAGTTAAATCTGACCCCATTTTAGTCTTGTAACTCGGCTGATAAGGCCGATTGTTACACTTTTATGGGAGACCGCCTGGGAATACCAGGTGCTGTAAGCTTTTGCCTTTTCTTCACTATTTATATAATATGCTGGCTTTTACGGAGGCTGATCTTTAAATAGCCCACTTTTTGGAGCAGCCCTCGCTTATGGCCATACCGCGCTGAGAGCGCCCGATCTCGTCTGATCTCGGAAGCTAAGCAGCGTCGGGCCTGGTTAGTACTTGGATGGGAGACCGCCTGGGAATACCAGGTGCTGTAAGCTTTTGCCTTTTCTTCACTATTTATATAATATGCTGGCTTTTACGGAGGCTGATCTTTAAATAGCCCACTTTTTGGAGCAGCACTCGCTTATGGCCATACCGCGCTGAGAGCGCCCGATCTCGTCTGATCTCGGAAGCTAAGCAGCGTCGGGCCTGGTTACTACTTGGATGGGAGACCGCCTGGGAATACCAGGTGCTGTAAGCTTTTGCCTTTTCTTCACTATTTATATAATATGCTGGCTTTTAGAAAGACGTGTTTTACCGCTCTATTTATTACAATCATTTAAATGTATTATAGAGTTTTAAGTGTTTTACATGTTTTTTAGGCCATTTTATTACTCTTAACATTTTAAGTGTATGTGTCTTTAATAAATGGATGGTTGGCCTGTCATGTGACTAGACACATGACAGGAAGCAGGAAGTACAACTGTATAAGAGAGCAGCATGACAAACAAAGGACAGTCACCAAACTGTTGGATTGAGGAGTTGCTAATTTTAGAGCTCACCTTTCCATTCACCACCTGCAAACTTTGGATTACACTTTCTGTGGATTGTATATACACTGGTGGACACTCACATTGGACTTATCAACACACTGGGGTTCTTGGACTGTTTTTAGGGTATGGACAAATGAACTGTATTCTTTTAACAGAGTTTACCTGTTTTTAGGGTATGGACAAATGAACTGTATTCTTTTAACAGAGTTTACCTAGTTTTATCGTGTTGTTTTAAAGTCTTTTATGTGAACCTTGTAAATACACCAAATCTATTTAAACCAATTTTCTTTTATGTCTCATTCTTTTAACCACTAGTCATCTCTCACAGTTAAATCTGACCCCATTTTAGTCTTGTAACTCGGCTGATAAGGCCGATTGTTACACTTTTATGGGAGACCGCCTGGGAATACCAGGTGCTGTAAGCTTTTGCCTTTTCTTCACTATTTATATAATATGCTGGCTTTTACGGAGGCTGATCTTTAAATAGCCCACTTTTTGGAGCAGCCCTCGCTTATGGCCATACCGCGCTGAGAGCGCCCGATCTCGTCTGATCTCGGAAGCTAAGCAGCGTCGGGCCTGGTTACTACTTGGATGGGAGACCGCCTGGGAATACCAGGTGCTGTAAGCTTTTGCCTTTTCTTCACTATTTATATATTATGCTGGCTTTTAGAAAGACGTGTTTTACCGCTCTATTTATTACAATCATTTACATGTATTATAGAGTTTTAAGTGTTTTACATGTTTTTTAGGCCATTTTATTACTCTTAACATTTTAAGTGTATGTGTCTTTAATAAATGGATGGTTGGCCTGTCATGTGACTAGACACATGACAGGAAGCAGGAAGTACAACTGTATAAGAGAGCAGCATGACAAACAAAGGACAGTCACCAAACTGTTGGATTGAGGAGTTGCTAATTTTAGAGCTCACCTTTCCATTCACCACCTGCAAACTTTGGATTACACTTTCTGTGGATTGTATATACACTGGTGGACACTCACATTGGACTTATCAACACACTGGGGTTCTTGGACTGTTTTTAGGGTATGGACAAATGAACTGTATTCTTTTAACAGAGTTTACCTGTTTTTAGGGTATGGACAAATGAACTGTATTCTTTTAACAGAGTTTACCTAGTTTTATCGTGTTGTTTTAAAGTCTTTTATGTGAACCTTGTAAATACACCAAATCTATTTAAACCAATTTTCTTTTATGTCTCATTCTTTTAACCACTAGTCATCTCTCACAGTTAAATCTGACCCCATTTTAGTCTTGTAACTCGGCTGATAAGGCCGATTGTTACACTTTTATGGGAGACCGCCTGGGAATACCAGGTGCTGTAAGCTTTTGCCTTTTCTTCACTATTTATATAATATGCTGGCTTTTACGGAGGCTGATCTTTAAATAGCCCACTTTTTGGAGCAGCCCTCGCTTATGGCCATACCGCGCTGAGAGCGCCCGATCTCGTCTGATCTCGGAAGCTAAGCAGCGTCGGGCCTGGTTAGTACTTGGATGGGAGACCGCCTGGGAATACCAGGTGCTGTAAGCTTTTGCCTTTTCTTCACTATTTATATAATATGCTGGCTTTTACGGAGGCTGATCTTTAAATAGCCCACTTTTTGGAGCAGCCCTCTCTTATGACCATACCGCGCTGAGAGCGCCCGATCTCGTCTGATCTCGGAAGCTAAGCAGCGTCGGGCCTGGTTAGTACTTGGATGGGAGACAGCCTGGGAATACCAGGTGCTGTAAGCTTTTGCCTTTTCTTCACTATTTATATATTATGCTGGCTTTTAGAAAGACGTGTTTTACCGCTCTATTTATTACAATCATTTACATGTATTATAGAGTTTTAAGTGTTTTACATGTTTTTTAGGCCATTTTATTACTCTTAACATTTTAAGTGTATGTGTCTTTAATAAATGGATGGTTGGCCTGTCATGTGACTAGACACATGACAGGAAGCAGGAAGTACAACTGTATAAGAGAGCAGCATGACAAACAAAGGACAGTCACCAAACTGTTGGATTGAGGAGTTGCTAATTTTAGAGCTCACCTTTCCATTCACCACCTGCAAACTTTGGATTACACTTTCTGTGGATTGTATATACACTGGTGGACACTCACATTGGACTTATCAACACACTGGGGTTCTTGGACTGTTTTTAGGGTATGGACAAATGAACTGTATTCTTTTAACAGAGTTTACCTGTTTTTAGGGTATGGACAAATGAACTGTATTCTTTTAACAGAGTTTACCTAGTTTTATCGTGTTGTTTTAAAGTCTTTTATGTGAACCTTGTAAATACACCAAATCTATTTAAACCAATTTTCTTTTATGTCTCATTCTTTTAACCACTAGTCATCTCTCACAGTTAAATCTGACCCCATTTTAGTCTTGTAACTCGGCTGATAAGGCCGATTGTTACACTTTTATGGGAGACCGCCTGGGAATACCAGGTGCTGTAAGCTTTTGCCTTTTCTTCACTATTTATATAATATGCTGGCTTTTACGGAGGCTGATCTTTAAATAGCCCACTTTTTGGAGCAGCCCTCGCTTATGGCCATACCGCGCAGAGAGCGCCCGATCTCGTCTGATCTCGGAAGCTAAGCAGCGTCGGGCCTGGTTACTACTTGGATGGGAGACCGCCTGGGAATACCAGGTGCTGTAAGCTTTTGCCTTTTCTTCACTATTTATATATTATGCTGGCTTTTAGAAAGACGTGTTTTACCGCTCTATTTATTACAATCATTTACATGTATTATAGAGTTGTAAGTGTTTTACATGTTTTTTAGGCCATTTTATTACTCTTAACATTTTAAGTGTATGTGTCTTTAATAAATGGATGGTTGGCCTGTCATGTGACTAGACACATGACAGGAAGCAGGAAGTACAACTGTATAAGAGAGCAGCATGACAAACAAAGGACAGTCACCAAACTGTTGGATTGAGGAGTTGCTAATTTTAGAGCTCACCTTTCCATTCACCACCTGCAAACTTTGGATTACACTTTCTGTGGATTTTATATACACTGGTGGACACTCACATTGGACTTATCAACACACTGGGGTTCTTGGACTGTTTTTAGGGTATGGACAAATGAACTGTATTCTTTTAACAGAGTTTACCTGTTTTTAGGGTATGGACAAATGAACTGTATTCTTTTAACAGAGTTTACCTAGTTTTATCGTGTTGTTTTAAAGTCTTTTATGTGAACCTTGTAAATACACCAAATCTATTTAAACCAATTTTCTTTTATGTCTCATTCTTTTAACCACTAGTCATCTCTCACAGTTAAATCTGACCCCATTTTAGTCTTGTAACTCGGCTGATAAGGCCGATTGTTACACTTTTATGGGAGACCGCCTGGGAATACCAGGTGCTGTAAGCTTTTGCCTTTTCTTCACTATTTATATAATATGCTGGCTTTTACGGAGGCTGATCTTTAAATAGCCCACTTTTTGGAGCAGCCCTCGCTTATGGCCATACCGCGCTGAGAGCGCCCGATCTCGTCTGATCTCGGAAGCTAAGCAGCGTCGGGCCTGGTTAGTACTTGGATGGGAGACCGCCTGGGAATACCAGGTGCTGTAAGCTTTTGCCTTTTCTTCACTATTTATATAATATGCTGGCTTTTACGGAGGCTGATCTTTAAATAGCCCACTTTTTGGAGCAGCACTCGCTTATGGCCATACCGCGCTGAGAGCGCCCGATCTCGTCTGATCTCGGAAGCTAAGCAGCGTCGGGCCTGGTTACTACTTGGATGGGAGACCGCCTGGGAATACCAGGTGCTGTAAGCTTTTGCCTTTTCTTCACTATTTATATAATATGCTGGCTTTTAGAAAGACGTGTTTTACCGCTCTATTTATTACAATCATTTAAATGTATTATAGAGTTTTAAGTGTTTTACATGTTTTTTAGGCCATTTTATTACTCTTAACATTTTAAGTGTATGTGTCTTTAATAAATGGATGGTTGGCCTGTCATGTGACTAGACACATGACAGGAAGCAGGAAGTACAACTGTATAAGAGAGCAGCATGACAAACAAAGGACAGTCACCAAACTGTTGGATTGAGGAGTTGCTAATTTTAGAGCTCACCTTTCCATTCACCACCTGCAAACTTTGGATTACACTTTCTGTGGATTGTATATACACTGGTGGACACTCACATTGGACTTATCAACACACTGGGGTTCTTGGACTGTTTTTAGGGTATGGACAAATGAACTGTATTCTTTTAACAGAGTTTACCTGTTTTTAGGGTATGGACAAATGAACTGTATTCTTTTAACAGAGTTTACCTAGTTTTATCGTGTTGTTTTAAAGTCTTTTATGTGAACCTTGTAAATACACCAAATCTATTTAAACCAATTTTCTTTTATGTCTCATTCTTTTAACCACTAGTCATCTCTCACAGTTAAATCTGACCCCATTTTAGTCTTGTAACTCGGCTGATAAGGCCGATTGTTACACTTTTATGGGAGACCGCCTGGGAATACCAGGTGCTGTAAGCTTTTGCCTTTTCTTCACTATTTATATAATATGCTGGCTTTTACGGAGGCTGATCTTTAAATAGCCCACTTTTTGGAGCAGCCCTCGCTTATGGCCATACCGCGCTGAGAGCGCCCGATCTCGTCTGATCTCGGAAGCTAAGCAGCGTCGGGCCTGGTTAGTACTTGGATGGGAGACCGCCTGGGAATACCAGGTGCTGTAAGCTTTTGCCTTTTCTTCACTATTTATATAATATGCTGGCTTTTACGGAGGCTGATCTTTAAATAGCCCACTTTTTGGAGCAGCCCTCGCTTATGGCCATACCGCGCTGAGAGCGCCCGATCTCGTCTGATCTCGGAAGCTAAGCAGCGTCGGGCCTGGTTACTACTTGGATGGGAGACCGCCTGGGAATACCAGGTGCTGTAAGCTTTTGCCTTTTCTTCACTATTTATATAATATGCTGGCTTTTAGAAAGACGTGTTTTACCGCTCTATTTATTACAATCATTTAAATGTATTATAGAGTTTTAAGTGTTTTACATGTTTTTTAGGCCATTTTATTACTCTTAACATTTTAAGTGTATGTGTCTTTAATAAATGGATGGTTGGCCTGTCATGTGACTAGACACATGACAGGAAGCAGGAAGTACAACTGTATAAGAGAGCAGCATGACAAACAAAGGACAGTCACCAAACTGTTGGATTGAGGAGTTGCTAATTTTAGAGCTCACCTTTCCATTCACCACCTGCAAACTTTGGATTACACTTTCTGTGGATTGTATATACACTGGTGGACACTCACATTGGACTTATCAACACACTGGGGTTCTTGGACTGTTTTTAGGGTATGGACAAATGAACTGTATTCTTTTAACAGAGTTTACCTGTTTTTAGGGTATGGACAAATGAACTGTATTCTTTTAACAGAGTTTACCTAGTTTTATCGTGTTGTTTTAAAGTCTTTTATGTGAACCTTGTAAATACACCAAATCTATTTAAACCAATTTTCTTTTATGTCTCATTCTTTTAACCACTAGTCATCTCTCACAGTTAAATCTGACCCCATTTTAGTCTTGTAACTCGGCTGATAAGGTCGATTGTTACACTTTTATGGGAGACCGCCTGGGAATACCAGGTGCTGTAAGCTTTTGCCTTTTCTTCACTATTTATATAATATGCTGGCTTTTACGGAGGCTGATCTTTAAATAGCCCACTTTTTGGAGCAGCCCTCCCTTATGACCATACCGCGCTGAGAGCACCCGATCTAGTCTGATCTCGGAAGCTAAGCAGCGTCGGGCCTGGTTAGTACTTGGATGGGAGACAGCCTGGGAATACCAGGTGCTGTAAGCTTTTGCCTTTTCTTCACTATTTATATATTATGCTGGCTTTTAGAAAGACGTGTTTTACCGCTCTATTTATTACAATCATTTACATGTATTATAGAGTTTTAAGTGTTTTACATGTTTTTTAGGCCATTTTATTACTCTTAACATTTTAAGTGTATGTGTCTTTAATAAATGGATGGTTGGCCTGTCATGTGACTAGACACATGACAGGAAGCAGGAAGTACAACTGTATAAGAGAGCAGCATGACAAACAAAGGACAGTCACCAAACTGTTGGATTGAGGAGTTGCTAATTTTAGAGCTCACCTTTCCATTCACCACCTGCAAACTTTGGATTACACTTTCTGTGGATTGTATATACACTGGTGGACACTCACATTGGACTTATCAACACACTGGGGTTCTTGGACTGTTTTTAGGGTATGGACAAATGAACTGTATTCTTTTAACAGAGTTTACCTGTTTTTAGGGTATGGACAAATGAACTGTATTCTTTTAACAGAGTTTACCTAGTTTTATCGTGTTGTTTTAAAGTCTTTTATGTGAACCTTGTAAATACACCAAATCTATTTAAACCAATTTTCTTTTATGTCTCATTCTTTTAACCACTAGTCATCTCTCACAGTTAAATCTGACCCCATTTTAGTCTTGTAACTCGGCTGATAAGGCCGATTGTTACACTTTTATGGGAGACCGCCTGGGAATACCAGGTGCTGTAAGCTTTTGCCTTTTCTTCACTATTTATATAATATGCTGGCTTTTACGGAGGCTGATCTTTAAATAGCCCACTTTTTGGAGCAGCCCTCGCTTATGGCCATACCGCCACCTGAGGGCGCTACTGAGCAGTTCAGGAAGTGACGTGGCAGCATTAGGAAGCAGTTGGTGAGAGAGGCTCACCTTATTTTTTGTTTTGTTTAATGGGTTTTGTTAATTAAGATTTTTTATTTTTGAGTGAGTTTTTGTTAGTTTTCACACTTCCCAGCAGCAGTTTGCTGTCTGGGGAGTAGTTTTTTTTTTTCTCTTCACGCACTTTTTACAATGGATGGATTACCAGCTAACGGTACGGATATGACAGGAGAAAGACGAGAGTTACTGAACAAAGGAATGGATAAAGGACAACAAGTTGGACATCTACGTATGGATTATAATAAGAGGATTTACTCGAAAGAGGCTACAGTGATAGTGGATTTGACAGAACTGAGAGATGCGAGGGCTGAAGATATAATTAAAGCAGTGAACGGAAAAGTTGGAGGGGGGAAGATACTGGCAGTGAGACCCAGACATGGAAAGGAGTATGAAATCACACTGACGAATACGGATGTATGCGAGGACTTGGAGGATTTTTTGATGATAAAAGGAAAACTGTGTGAGATAAGGAAATTACAAACAAGAGAGTATGTTTCTTTCATACATTTGCCCGCCTACATTGCTGATTCTGATATTTTGGAAAAATTACATAATTGGGGAGTGACACCTGCATCTGAAATCAAAAGAAGAATGTATCCGGGCACCGATATAGCAGACGGTACAAGGTACCTAAGGGTGAAATTCCCAAAAGAAGTCATATCCTTGCCATACAGCACAAAATTTGACACGGAGGAAGGATCGCAGTACTTCCGGATTATGCATGATCGGCAGGTTAAAACCTGTCGATTGTGCATGAATCCTGGACACGTGTTCAAAAACTGCCCAGAGTTCAAGTGCTATCAGTGCGATGAACAGGGGCATTTCGCAAGGGACTGTGATGCGGTGAAGTGCCCGGAGTGCAGAAAAGTGATGGCAAGATGTGAGTGTTGGATAGCAGATTTGGATGGAACGCAAAATACAGATTTGGAAGATGTGGGTGGGCAAATGGTGGAAGAGACGGAACTTGGAAATGCTGGAGAGACTGCAAAAGAAAATGAAGGGAATAAAAAGACCAATGAGAAGAATCAGGAGATGGAAGAGGATGGACAAGAAGCAGCAATGGACGAAGGAATATGGACACCACTGAATATATCACAAGGAGCACTGGAAGAAATGGAGGAACAACATGCAAAAGGTAACGAGGAAGAAAAGAAAGAGAGAACTGAGGAGAAGAAAGAAGGGGAGAAAATGGACTTCAGAATGGATAGAAGAGAGACTATAAGAAGACGGATCACTAAGGTAATACCAAATCTAGAAGTTGCTAAGAAGAAGAGACTTGAGAAAAAAAAAGAACAGAGTAAAGAAAAAACTTTATGGGAAAATAGATTTCAAGCATTAATGGAGGAGGAGGAGGGAGAATAGAAAAAAAATGTTTGGTTTTTGTGATTTATTTTTCAATGTATGTTTTTTTATGTTTTTAAAAATTGTGTCATGGAATGCTAGGGGTTTGCTGAATATGGAGAAATTTGAAAAGATGAAGGTTTTATGTAAAAATACCGATGTCATTGTGTTGCAGGAAACAAATTGGAAAAATGAAAGTGTTACAAAATGGGATGGAAATATATATTTTAATAATGGAAATGATAAAGTAGGTTGTGGGGTTGCAGTTCTAATTAAAAGAGGAGTATGTGAAAAAGAACAAGTAATATTGGATGATGGAGTGGGAAAAAGTATGGCGGTGAAAATAGAAAAAGGAAAAGAGTTTTTTATTATCTATAATATTCATGCACCAAATGAAGAAAAGGGAAAAGTAGATTTTTTTAAAAAAGTGAATATTAATTTAAAAACATGGCAGAATGTTATTTTAATGGGTGATTTCAATACTGTCTTTACAGAATTGGATTTGGCAAGTGAAATGGTTTTTAAGACAGACAAAGGGAGAGAGGAATTGGTGAAAATAATGAAGGAATGTAATCTAATAGATATATGGAGGGAAAGAAATAGGAAAAAGAGAAAATTTTCAAGAGTGCAAGTGGTAATGAATAAGATAAAACAAAGTAGAATTGATTACGTTTTATGTAAGGAGGAAATGGAGGGAAATATCCAAAATGTATTTTATAAGGAAGTAGGGTATAGTGATCATTTTCTTTTATGTATGACTTTAGATTGTGTAAGAGTGGAGAGAGGATCAGGGGTGTGGGTCTTAAATGCAACAATTTTAAAAGAAGAATCTTACAAAGAAAGAATTAAACAACTATTAGAAGTTAGTAAATTAAATAAGATTTACGCAGAAGAGAAAAGAATATGGTGGGATAACGTGAAATTGGATATAAAGAGTTTATCAATACAATTTTGTAAATTGTTAAAAAAAGCTAACATCAGAAAGGAAACTGAGATAAGAAAAGAGATAGATAAAGAAGAAAAAAGACAGGAGCAAAATCTAAATGAAGAAGACATAGGTAAAATCTTAATTTTACGAGAAAAATTAAGGGAAATTGAAGATGAAAAATGTAAGGGGGCGATCATTAGAAGTAAAGCAAAATATGTTGTGGAGGGGGAAAGATGCACAAAATTTTTTTTTGATTTAGAAAAAAATAGACAAAGAGCAGATTTAATGAAGGAGGTGTTAGATAAAAATGGAGACATAAAGCAAGGAACAAAAGAGATTTTATTGGTAATTAAGAATTTTTATGAAGACATGTTTAAGAGACAAGGGGTTGATAAAATAGAAGAAGATTTCTTTTTAAATCAAATAAAAGTAAAGGTCTCTACAGAAGATAAGGTTTTATGTGATGATGAGATAACAGAAGAGGAAATTGACACAGCAATAAAGCAGTTAACGTTGGGAAAGAGCCCAGGTATAGATGGGTTAACAAACGAGTTTTATAAGAATTTTAGAGAAATATTAGTCCCAATTTTAAAAGAAGTATATGATGAGATTTTTAAAAAAGAGGAGTTAAGTGAAAGAATGAAGATAGGAATGATTAAAATGATTTATAAAAAAAGAGGAAATCCTAATGATCTTAAGAATTACAGGCCTTTAACAATGCTAAATACAGATTTCAAAATTTTAGCAAAGGTGTTAGCAAATAGATTAAGGACAGTTTTACCTAAAATCATAAGTACTACCCAGGCATATGGAATACAAGATAAAGATATTCTAGATATTGTTCAAAGTATAAGAGACACAATGTTTTATATGAAGGAAAAAAATAAGAAGGGATATTTAATAAGTTTGGATTTAGAAAAAGCCTTTGATAGAGTGGAGCATGGATATTTACTAAATGTTATCAAAGAATTTGGATTTGGGAAAAATTTTAGAAAGTGGATTATGATCTTTTATTCTAATATTTTTACGTGTATTAAATGCAATGGGTTTTTATCAGAATGTTTTCAACTAACAAGGTCTATAAGGCAAGGGTGTCCTTTATCTGCTTTACTTTATTCACTAGTAGCAGAACCTTTGGGATTAGCAATAAAAGCAGATACAGAGATAAAGGGTATTAGAATAGAGGGAAGTAATATACAGGAGCCAATCTACCAATACGCAGATGACACAACATTGTTGGTTGAAGACATTCAAAGTGTTGTTAAGGCAATGGGGATTGTGGAGAAATATTGTAAAGGGTCTGGAGCTAAGGTCAATATTGAAAAGAGCTTGTGTATGAGAATTGGGAATGTGGAAACATTACCTCAGCACATGCATTTTAAAGAAGAAGGAGAACATATAAAACTTTTAGGAATTTGGATGGGTATGGATTTTAATAAAGCTGATGTTTTTAATTGGGAGGGAGCATTAAAAGGAATGGAACAAAGATTGAGATTTTGGAAATTAAGAAATTTAACATTAAAGGGAAAGGTATTAGTGATAAATGCTTTAATGCTTTCTAAGATTTGGTATGTGCTGAGTGTAACTCCATTGCCTTATGAGTTTTTTAAAAGAATAAAAGAAAGTGTTTTAAATTTTTTATGGGGAAAGGGAAGAGCAAAAATTGCATATGATACGCTTATTGGTGGAACTGATGTAGGAGGACTAGGGCTATTAGATCCAATTTTAAGAATGAAAACATTAAGAGTTAAATTGGTGAAAAGGTTTATGGATGTTAAGAGAAAGGCAATGTGGAAAAATGTAATGGAATATTTTTTAAAGAAATTTAGTAATTTTAGCATGGGATGGAACGCACTGTGGATGAAGACAAAAAAATATATGTTAATGGGTCTACCAAATTTTTATAAAGAAGTTTTAGAAACCTGGTCATCTTTCTTAGATAAAGTATTAATTTTACCAAAAGGAAGAATGCAACTGTTAGAACAACCTCTGTTTTTAAACTCGAATGTTACAAATGAAGGGAATGTAATTTACTATAAGAAATGGTGGGATGGAGGAGTAAGACAAGTCAAAGACATTTTATATGAAGTAATAAATGGTTATCTTCCAGTACAAGCAATTATGGATGCAATTTTTGAAATAGAAAGGAATGTGACAAAAGGAACACTGATAAAACAGTTCGATGAATTAAAGAAAGCAATACCAAAAGGATGGGTGGAAAGGATTGAAAAAAATGAAAAGGATGAGAATGAAGGCATGCCTGAGCTATATTTAAAAAAGACAAATGGTGAAAATAAGTGTTTTTTTGAATGTAAAGTAAAAGATTTTTATTTGGTTTTTAGGGAAAGGGCTTTTGCTAAACCTGTGGCAAACAGCTATTGGAAAGAAAGATATGATGTAGATGAAATAGATATTTGGAAAAATGTGGGAATGAAATATATGGATCCAATTTTAGAAGATTTTAATTTCTTATTAAGACATAATGGTATTTTAACAGAAATGAGGTTGTGTAAAATTGGGATAGAAAAAGATGCAAGGTGTAAGGTATGCATGAAAAGTGAAGAAGGTCTATTACATCTATTTTTTTATTGTGAAGAATTGGATGATTTTATGGGAAGAATGAAAAAAATTGTAAAATCCATGCTGAAAGAAAAATATAATGAGAATATGACACAAAATGCTTGGGAAAAAATGGTTTTATTTGGGTACAATGGTAAAGGTTGTAATGTGAATGTCTTTACTTTATTGACAACAATTGCAAAGAATGTAATATGGCTAAGAAGAAATGTATCAAAATATGAAAAAAGGAAAGTTGATGTATGGGTTTTGTTTAAAAACAAAATGGAAAACTCTGTGAATTTAATATGGAAATATTTTCTAATGAGTGACAGAGAGGATGATTTTATTGAAACGTTTGTAAAAGGAAACACATTGGTAGAGTATTCAGAAAATAGTTTGCAATGGAAATGGCAGAAATATGAATGAATTAATGTACATATCTGAATATGTAAAAAATGTGAAATGTATTTTGTACTTTTTGTGATGTAATATGTTTTTAAAAAAAAAAAAAAAAAAAAAAAAAAAAAAAAAAAAAAAAAGAGCGCCCGATCTCGTCTGATCTCGGAAGCTAAGCAGCGTCGGGCCTGGTTAGTACTTGGATGGGAGACCGCCTGGGAATACCAGGTGCTGTAAGCTTTTGCCTTTTCTTCACTATTTATATAATATGCTGGCTTTTAGAAAGACGTGTTTTACCGCTCTATTTATTACAATCATTTACATGTATTATAGAGTTTTAAGTGTTTTACATGTTTTTTAGGCCATTTTATTACTCTTAACATTTTAAGTGTATGTGTCTTTAATAAATGGATGGTTGGCCTGTCATGTGACTAGACACATGACAGGAAGCAGGAAGTACAACTGTATAAGAGAGCAGCATGACAAACAAAGGACAGTCACCAAACTGTTGGATTGAGGAGTTGCTAATTTTAGAGCTCACCTTTCCATTCACCACCTGCAAACTTTGGATTACACTTTCTGTGGATTGTATATACACTGGTGGACACTCACATTGGACTTATCAACACACTGGGGTTCTTGGACTGTTTTTAGGGTATGGACAAATGAACTGTATTCTTTTAACAGAGTTTACCTGTTTTTAGGGTATGGACAAATGAACTGTATTCTTTTAACAGAGTTTACCTAGTTTTATCGTGTTGTTTTAAAGTCTTTTATGTGAACCTTGTAAATACACCAAATCTATTTAAACCAATTTTCTTTTATGTCTCATTCTTTTAACCACTAGTCATCTCTCACAGTTAAATCTGACCCCATTTTAGTCTTGTAACTCGGCTGATAAGGCCGATTGTTACACTTTTATGGGAGACCGCCTGGGAATACCAGGTGCTGTAAGCTTTTGCCTTTTCTTCACTATTTATATAATATGCTGGCTTTTAGAAAGACGTGTTTTACCGCTCTATTTATTACAATCATTTACATGTATTATAGAGTTTTAAGTGTTTTACATGTTTTTTAGGCCATTTTATTACTCTTAACATTTTAAGTGTATGTGTCTTTAATAAATGGATGGTTGGCCTGTCATGTGACTAGACACATGACAGGAAGCAGGAAGTACAACTGTATAAGAGAGCAGCATGACAAACAAAGGACAGTCACCAAACTGTTGGATTGAGGAGTTGCTAATTTTAGAGCTCACCTTTCCATTCACCACCTGCAAACTTTGGATTACACTTTCTGTGGATTGTATATACACTGGTGGACACTCACATTGGACTTATCAACACACTGGGGTTCTTGGACTGTTTTTAGGGTATGGACAAATGAACTGTATTCTTTTAACAGAGTTTACCTGTTTTTAGGGTATGGACAAATGAACTGTATTCTTTTAACAGAGTTTACCTGTTTTTAGGGTATGGACAAATGAACTGTATTCTTTTAACAGAGTTTACCTAGTTTTATCGTGTTGTTTTAAAGTCTTTTATGTGAACCTTGTAAATACACCAAATCTATTTAAACCAATTTTCTTTTATGTCTCATTC
>NC_133361.1:100132869-100137869 GCF_049309525.1 Garra rufa
GGAATGGATAAAGGACAACAAGTTGGACATCTACGTATGGATTATAATAAGAGGATTTACTCGAAAGAGGCTACAGTGATAGTGGATTTGACAGAACTGAGAGATGCGAGGGCTGAAGATATAATTAAAGCAGTGAACGGAAAAGTTGGAGGGGGGAAGATACTGGCAGTGAGACCCAGACATGGAAAGGAGTATGAAATCACACTGACGAATACGGATGTATGCGAGGACTTGGAGGATTTTTTGATGATAAAAGGAAAACTGTGTGAGATAAGGAAATTACAAACAAGAGAGTATGTTGTTTCTTTCATACATTTGCCCGCCTACATTGCTGATTCTGATATTTTGGAAAAATTACATAATTGGGGAGTGACACCTGCATCTGAAATCAAAAGAAGAATGTATCCGGGCACCGATATAGCAGACGGTACAAGGTACCTAAGGGTGAAATTCCCAAAAGAAGTCATATCCTTGCCATACAGCACAAAATTTGACACGGAGGAAGGATCGCAGTACTTCCGGATTATGCATGATCGGCAGGTTAAAACCTGTCGATTGTGCATGAATCCTGGACACGTGTTCAAAAACTGCCCAGAGTTCAAGTGCTATCAGTGCGATGAACAGGGGCATTTCGCAAGGGACTGTGATGCGGTGAAGTGCCCGGAGTGCAGAAAAGTGATGGCAAGATGTGAGTGTTGGATAGCAGATTTGGATGGAACGCAAAATACAGATTTGGAAGATGTGGGTGGGCAAATGGTGGAAGAGACGGAACTTGGAAATGCTGGAGAGACTGCAAAAGAAAATGAAGGGAATAAAAAGACCAATGAGAAGAATCAGGAGATGGAAGAGGATGGACAAGAAGCAGCAATGGACGAAGGAATATGGACACCACTGAATATATCACAAGGAGCACTGGAAGAAATGGAGGAACAACATGCAAAAGGTAACGAGGAAGAAAAGAAAGAGAGAACTGAGGAGAAGAAAGAAGGGGAGAAAATGGACTTCAGAATGGATAGAAGAGAGACTATAAGAAGACGGATCACTAAGGTAATACCAAATCTAGAAGTTGCTAAGAAGAAGAGACTTGAGAAAAAAAAAGAACAGAGTAAAGAAAAAACTTTATGGGAAAATAGATTTCAAGCATTAATGGAGGAGGAGGAGGGAGAATAGAAAAAAAATGTTTGGTTTTTGTGATTTATTTTTCAATGTATGTTTTTTTATGTTTTTAAAAATTGTGTCATGGAATGCTAGGGGTTTGCTGAATATGGAGAAATTTGAAAAGATGAAGGTTTTATGTAAAAATACCGATGTCATTGTGTTGCAGGAAACAAATTGGAAAAATGAAAGTGTTACAAAATGGGATGGAAATATATATTTTAATAATGGAAATGATAAAGTAGGTTGTGGGGTTGCAGTTCTAATTAAAAGAGGAGTATGTGAAAAAGAACAAGTAATATTGGATGATGGAGTGGGAAAAAGTATGGCGGTGAAAATAGAAAAAGGAAAAGAGTTTTTTATTATCTATAATATTCATGCACCAAATGAAGAAAAGGGAAAAGTAGATTTTTTTAAAAAAGTGAATATTAATTTAAAAACATGGCAGAATGTTATTTTAATGGGTGATTTCAATACTGTCTTTACAGAATTGGATTTGGCAAGTGAAATGGTTTTTAAGACAGACAAAGGGAGAGAGGAATTGGTGAAAATAATGAAGGAATGTAATCTAATAGATATATGGAGGGAAAGAAATAGGAAAAAGAGAAAATTTTCAAGAGTGCAAGTGGTAATGAATAAGATAAAACAAAGTAGAATTGATTACGTTTTATGTAAGGAGGAAATGGAGGGAAATATCCAAAATGTATTTTATAAGGAAGTAGGGTATAGTGATCATTTTCTTTTATGTATGACTTTAGATTGTGTAAGAGTGGAGAGAGGATCAGGGGTGTGGGTCTTAAATGCAACAATTTTAAAAGAAGAATCTTACAAAGAAAGAATTAAACAACTATTAGAAGTTAGTAAATTAAATAAGATTTACGCAGAAGAGAAAAGAATATGGTGGGATAACGTGAAATTGGATATAAAGAGTTTATCAATACAATTTTGTAAATTGTTAAAAAAAGCTAACATCAGAAAGGAAACTGAGATAAGAAAAGAGATAGATAAAGAAGAAAAAAGACAGGAGCAAAATCTAAATGAAGAAGACATAGGTAAAATCTTAATTTTACGAGAAAAATTAAGGGAAATTGAAGATGAAAAATGTAAGGGGGCGATCATTAGAAGTAAAGCAAAATATGTTGTGGAGGGGGAAAGATGCACAAAATTTTTTTTTGATTTAGAAAAAAATAGACAAAGAGCAGATTTAATGAAGGAGGTGTTAGATAAAAATGGAGACATAAAGCAAGGAACAAAAGAGATTTTATTGGTAATTAAGAATTTTTATGAAGACATGTTTAAGAGACAAGGGGTTGATAAAATAGAAGAAGATTTCTTTTTAAATCAAATAAAAGTAAAGGTCTCTACAGAAGATAAGGTTTTATGTGATGATGAGATAACAGAAGAGGAAATTGACACAGCAATAAAGCAGTTAACGTTGGGAAAGAGCCCAGGTATAGATGGGTTAACAAACGAGTTTTATAAGAATTTTAGAGAAATATTAGTCCCAATTTTAAAAGAAGTATATGATGAGATTTTTAAAAAAGAGGAGTTAAGTGAAAGAATGAAGATAGGAATGATTAAAATGATTTATAAAAAAAGAGGAAATCCTAATGATCTTAAGAATTACAGGCCTTTAACAATGCTAAATACAGATTTCAAAATTTTAGCAAAGGTGTTAGCAAATAGATTAAGGACAGTTTTACCTAAAATCATAAGTACTACCCAGGCATATGGAATACAAGATAAAGATATTCTAGATATTGTTCAAAGTATAAGAGACACAATGTTTTATATGAAGGAAAAAAATAAGAAGGGATATTTAATAAGTTTGGATTTAGAAAAAGCCTTTGATAGAGTGGAGCATGGATATTTACTAAATGTTATCAAAGAATTTGGATTTGGGAAAAATTTTAGAAAGTGGATTATGATCTTTTATTCTAATATTTTTACGTGTATTAAATGCAATGGGTTTTTATCAGAATGTTTTCAACTAACAAGGTCTATAAGGCAAGGGTGTCCTTTATCTGCTTTACTTTATTCACTAGTAGCAGAACCTTTGGGATTAGCAATAAAAGCAGATACAGAGATAAAGGGTATTAGAATAGAGGGAAGTAATATACAGGAGCCAATCTACCAATACGCAGATGACACAACATTGTTGGTTGAAGACATTCAAAGTGTTGTTAAGGCAATGGGGATTGTGGAGAAATATTGTAAAGGGTCTGGAGCTAAGGTCAATATTGAAAAGAGCTTGTGTATGAGAATTGGGAATGTGGAAACATTACCTCAGCACATGCATTTTAAAGAAGAAGGAGAACATATAAAACTTTTAGGAATTTGGATGGGTATGGATTTTAATAAAGCTGATGTTTTTAATTGGGAGGGAGCATTAAAAGGAATGGAACAAAGATTGAGATTTTGGAAATTAAGAAATTTAACATTAAAGGGAAAGGTATTAGTGATAAATGCTTTAATGCTTTCTAAGATTTGGTATGTGCTGAGTGTAACTCCATTGCCTTATGAGTTTTTTAAAAGAATAAAAGAAAGTGTTTTAAATTTTTTATGGGGAAAGGGAAGAGCAAAAATTGCATATGATACGCTTATTGGTGGAACTGATGTAGGAGGACTAGGGCTATTAGATCCAATTTTAAGAATGAAAACATTAAGAGTTAAATTGGTGAAAAGGTTTATGGATGTTAAGAGAAAGGCAATGTGGAAAAATGTAATGGAATATTTTTTAAAGAAATTTAGTAATTTTAGCATGGGATGGAACGCACTGTGGATGAAGACAAAAAAATATATGTTAATGGGTCTACCAAATTTTTATAAAGAAGTTTTAGAAACCTGGTCATCTTTCTTAGATAAAGTATTAATTTTACCAAAAGGAAGAATGCAACTGTTAGAACAACCTCTGTTTTTAAACTCGAATGTTACAAATGAAGGGAATGTAATTTACTATAAGAAATGGTGGGATGGAGGAGTAAGACAAGTCAAAGACATTTTATATGAAGTAATAAATGGTTATCTTCCAGTACAAGCAATTATGGATGCAATTTTTGAAATAGAAAGGAATGTGACAAAAGGAACACTGATAAAACAGTTCGATGAATTAAAGAAAGCAATACCAAAAGGATGGGTGGAAAGGATTGAAAAAAATGAAAAGGATGAGAATGAAGGCATGCCTGAGCTATATTTAAAAAAGACAAATGGTGAAAATAAGTGTTTTTTTGAATGTAAAGTAAAAGATTTTTATTTGGTTTTTAGGGAAAGGGCTTTTGCTAAACCTGTGGCAAACAGCTATTGGAAAGAAAGATATGATGTAGATGAAATAGATATTTGGAAAAATGTGGGAATGAAATATATGGATCCAATTTTAGAAGATTTTAATTTCTTATTAAGACATAATGGTATTTTAACAGAAATGAGGTTGTGTAAAATTGGGATAGAAAAAGATGCAAGGTGTAAGGTATGCATGAAAAGTGAAGAAGGTCTATTACATCTATTTTTTTATTGTGAAGAATTGGATGATTTTATGGGAAGAATGAAAAAAAATGTAAAATCCATGCTGAAAGAAAAATATAATGAGAATATGACACAAAATGCTTGGGAAAAAATGGTTTTATTTGGGTACAATGGTAAAGGTTGTAATGTGAATGTCTTTACTTTATTGACAACAATTGCAAAGAATGTAATATGGCTAAGAAGAAATGTATCAAAATATGAAAAAAGGAAAGTTGATGTATGGGTTTTGTTTAAAAACAAAATGGAAAACTCTGTGAATTTAATATGGAAATATTTTCTAATGAGTGACAGAGAGGATGATTTTATTGAAACGTTTGTAAAAG
>NC_133361.1:100142869-100145369 GCF_049309525.1 Garra rufa
GCGGTGAGAGCGCCCGATCTCGTCTGATCTCGGAAGCTAAGCAGCGTCGGGCCTGGTTAGTACTTGGATGGGAGACCGCCTGGGAATACCAGGTGCTGTAAGCTTTTGCCTTTTCTTCACTATTTATATAATATGCTGGCTTTTAGAAAGACGTGTTTTACCGCTCTATTTATTACAATCATTTACATGTATTATAGAGTTTTAAGTGTTTTACATGTTTTTTAGGCCATTTTATTACTCTTAACATTTTAAGTGTATGTGTCTTTAATAAATGGATGGTTGGCCTGTCATGTGACTAGACACATGACAGGAAGCAGGAAGTACAACTGTATAAGAGAGCAGCATGACAAACAAAGGACAGTCACCAAACTGTTGGATTGAGGAGTTGCTAATTTTAGAGCTCACCTTTCCATTCACCACCTGCAAACTTTGGATTACACTTTCTGTGGATTGTATATACACTGGTGGACACTCACATTGGACTTATCAACACACTGGGGTTCTTGGACTGTTTTTAGGGTATGGACAAATGAACTGTATTCTTTTAACAGAGTTTACCTGTTTTTAGGGTATGGACAAATGAACTGTATTCTTTTAACAGAGTTTACCTAGTTTTATCGTGTTGTTTTAAAGTCTTTTATGTGAACCTTGTAAATACACCAAATCTATTTAGACAAATTTTCTTTTATGTCTCATTCTTTTAACCACTAGTCATCTCTCACAGTTAAATCTGACCCCATTTTAGTCTTGTAACTCGGCTGATAAGGCCGATTGTTACACTTTTATGGGAGACCGCCTGGGAATACCAGGTGCTGTAAGCTTTTGCCTTTTCTTCACTATTTATATAATATGCTGGCTTTTACGGAGGCTGATCTTTAAATAGCCCACTTTTTGGAGCAGCCCTCGCTTATGGCCATACCGCGCTGAGAGCGCCCGATCTCGTCTGATCTCGGAAGCTAAGCAGCGTCGGGCCTGGTTAGTACTTGGATGGGAGACCGCCTGGGAATACCAGGTGCTGTAAGCTTTTGCCTTTTCTTCACTATTTATATAATATGCTGGTTTTTACGGAGGCTGATCTTTAAATAGCCCACTTTTTGGAGCAGCCCTCGCTTATGGCCATACCGCGCTGAGAGCGCCCGATCTCGTCTGATCTCGGAAGCTAAGCAGCGTCGGGCCTGGTTAGTACTTGGATGGGAGACCGCCTGGGAATACCAGGTGCTGTAAGCTTTTGCCTTTTCTTCACTATTTATATAATATGCTGGCTTTTAGAAAGACGTGTTTTACCGCTCTATTTATTACAATCATTTACATGTATTATAGAGTTTTAAGTGTTTTACATGTTTTTTAGGCCATTTTATTACTCTTAACATTTTAAGTGTATGTGTCTTTAATAAATGGATGGTTGTCCTGTCATGTGACTAGACACATGACAGGAAGCAGGAAGTACAACTGTATAAGAGAGCAGCATGACAAACAAAGGACAGTCACCAAACTGTTGGATTGAGGAGTTGCTAATTTTAGAGCTCACCTTTCCATTCACCACCTGCAAACTTTGGATTACACTTTCTGTGGATTGTATATACACTGGTGGACACTCACATTGGACTTATCAACACACTGGGGTTCTTGGACTGTTTTTAGGGTATGGACAAATGAACTGTATTCTTTTAACAGAGTTTACCTGTTTTTAGGGTATGGACAAATGAACTGTATTCTTTTAACAGAGTTTACCTAGTTTTATCGTGTTGTTTTAAAGTATTTTATGTGAACCTTGTAAATACACCAAATCTATTTAAACCAATTTTCTTTTATGTCTCATTCTTTTAACCACTAGTCATCTCTCACAGTTAAATCTGACCCCATTTTAGTCTTGTAACTCAGCTGATAAGGCCGATTGTTACACTTTTATGGGAGACCGCCTGGGAATACCAGGTGCTGTAAGCTTTTGCCTTTTCTTCACTATTTATATAATATGCTGGCTTTTACGGAGGCTGATCTTTAAATAGCCCACTTTTTGGAGCGGCCCTCGCTTGTGGCCATACCGCGCTGAGAGCGCCCGATCTCGTCTGATCTCGGAAGCTAAGCAGCGTCGGGCCTGGTTAGTACTTGGATGGGAGACCGCCTGGGAATACCAGGTGCTGTAAACTTTTGCCTTTTCTTCACTATTTATATAATATGCTGGCTTTTACGGAGGCTGATCTTTAAATAGCCCACTTTTTGGAGCAGCCCTCGCTTATGGCAATACCGCGCTGAGAGTGCCCGATCTCGTCTGATCTCGGAAGCTAAGCAGCGTCGGGCCTGGTTAGTACTTGGATGGGAGACCGCCTGGGAATACCAGGTGCTGTAAGCTTTTACCTTTTCTTCACTATTTATATAATATGCTGGCTTTTAGAAAGACGTGTTTTACCGCTCTATTTATTACAATCATTTACATGTATTATAGAGTTTTAAGTGTTTTACATGTTTTCTAGGCCATTTTATTACTCTTAACATTTTAAGT
>NC_133361.1:100150369-100152869 GCF_049309525.1 Garra rufa
GAATTGATTACGTGTTATGTAAGGAGGAAATGGAGGGAAATATCCAAAATGTATTTTATAAGGAAGTAGGGTATAGTGATCATTTTCTTTTATGTATGACTTTAGATTGTGTAAGAGTGGAGAGAGGATCAGGGGTGTGGGTCTTAAATGCAACAATTTTAAAAGAAGAATCTTACAAAGAAAGAATTAAACAACTATTAGAAGTTAGTAAATTAAATAAGATTTACGCAGAAGAGAAAAGAATATGGTGGGATAACGTGAAATTGGATATAAAGAGTTTATCAATACAATTTTGTAAATTGTTAAAAAAAGCTAACATCAGAAAGGAAACTGAGATAAGAAAAGAGATAGATAAAGAAGAAAAAAGACAGGAGCAAAATCTAAATGAAGAAGACATAGGTAAAATCTTAATTTTACGAGAAAAATTAAGGGAAATTGAAGATGAAAAATGTAAGGGGGCGATCATTAGAAGTAAAGCAAAATATGTTGTGGAGGGGGAAAGATGCACAAAATTTTTTTTTGATTTAGAAAAAAATAGACAAAGAGCAGATTTAATGAAGGAGATGTTAGATAAAAATGGAGACATAAAGCAAGGAACAAAAGAGATTTTATTGGTAATTAAGAATTTTTATGAAGACATGTTTAAGAGACAAGGGGTTGATAAAATAGAAGAAGATTTCTTTTTAAATCAAATAAAAGTAAAGGTCTCTACGGAAGATAAGGTTTTATGTGATGATGAGATAACAGAAGAGGAAATTGACACAGCAATAAAGCAGTTAACGTTGGGAAAGAGCCCAGGTATAGATGGGTTAACAAACGAGTTTTATAAGAATTTTAGAGAAATATTAGTCCCAATTTTAAAAGAAGTATATGATGAGATTTTTAAAAAAGAGGAGTTAAGTGAAAGAATGAAGATAGGAATGATTAAAATGATTTATAAAAAAAGAGGAAATCCTAATGATCTTAAGAATTACAGGCCTTTAACAATGCTAAATACAGATTTCAAAATTTTAGCAAAGGTGTTAGCAAATAGATTAAGGACAGTTTTACCTAAAATCATAAGTACTACCCAGGCATATGGAATACAAAATAAAGATATTCTAGATATTGTTCAAAGTATAAGAGACACAATGTTTTATATGAAGGAAAAAAATAAGAAGGGATATTTAATAAGTTTGGATTTAGAAAAAGCCTTTGATAGAGTGGAGCATGGATATTTACTAAATGTTATCAAAGAATTTGGATTTGGGAAAAATTTTAGAAAGTGGATTATGATCTTTTATTCTAATATTTTTACGTGTATTAAATGCAATGGGTTTTTATCAGAATGTTTTCAACTAACAAGGTCCATAAGGCAAGGATGTCCTTTATCTGCTTTACTTTATTCACTAGTAGCAGAACCTTTGGGATTAGCAATAAAAGCAGATACAGAGATAAAGGGTATTAGAATAGAGGGAAGTAATATACAGGAGCCAATCTACCAATACGCAGATGACACAACATTGTTGGTTGAAGACATTCAAAGTGTTGTTAAGGCAATGGGGATTGTGGAGAAATATTGTAAAGGGTCTGGAGCTAAGGTCAATATTGAAAAGAGCTTGTGTATGAGAATTGGGAATGTGGAAACATTACCTCAGCACATGCATTTTAAAGAAGAAGGAGAACATATAAAACTTTTAGGAATTTGGATGGGTATGGATTTTAATAAAGCTGATGTTTTTAATTGGGAGGGAGCATTAAAAGGAATGGAACAAAGATTGAGATTTTGGAAATTAAGAAATTTAACATTAAAGGGAAAGGTATTAGTGATAAATGCTTTAATGCTTTCTAAGATTTGGTATGTGCTGAGTGTAACTCCATTGCCTTATGAGTTTTTTAAAAGAATAAAAGAAAGTGTTTTAAATTTTTTATGGGGAAAGGGAAGAGCAAAAATTGCATATGATACGCTTATTGGTGGAACTGATGTAGGAGGACTAGGGCTATTAGATCCAATGTTAAGAATGAAAACATTAAGAGTTAAATTGGTGAAAAGGTTTATGGATGTTAAGAGAAAGGCAATGTGGAAAAATGTAATGGAATATTTTTTAAAGAAATTTAGTAATTTTAGCATGGGATGGAACGCACTGTGGATGAAGACAAAAAAATATATGTTAATGGGTCTACCAAATTTTTATAAAGAAGTTTTAGAAACCTGGTCATCTTTCTTAGATAAAGTATTAATTTTACCAAAAGGAAGAATGCAACTGTTAGAACAACCTCTGTTTTTAAACTCGAATGTTACAAATGAAGGGAATGTAATTTACTATAAGAAATGGTGGGATGGAGGAGTAAGACAAGTCAAAGACATTTTATATGAAGTAATAAATGGTTATCTTCCAGTACAAGCAATTATGGATGCAATTTTTGAAATAGAAAGGAATGTGACAAAAGGAACACTGATAAAACAGTTCGATGAATTAAAGAAAGCAATACCAACAGGATGGGTGGAAAGGATTGAAAA
>NC_133361.1:100170369-100180369 GCF_049309525.1 Garra rufa
TTTACATGTTTTTTAGGCCATTTTATTACTCTTAACATTTTAAGTGTATGTGTCTTTAATAAATGGATGGTTGTCCTGTCATGTGACTAGACACATGACAGGAAGCAGGAAGTACAACTGTATAAGAGAGCAGCATGACAAACAAAGGACAGTCACCAAACTGTTGGATTGAGGAGTTGCTAATTTTAGAGCTCACCTTTCCATTCACCACCTGCAAACTTTGGATTACACTTTCTGTGGATTGTATATACACTGGTGGACACTCACATTGGACTTATCAACACACTGGGGTTCTTGGACTGTTTTTAGGGTATGGACAAATGAACTGTATTCTTTTAACAGAGTTTACCTGTTTTTAGGGTATGGACAAATGAACTGTATTCTTTTAACAGAGTTTACCTAGTTTTATCGTGTTGTTTTAAAGTATTTTATGTGAACCTTGTAAATACACCAAATCTATTTAAACCAATTTTCTTTTATGTCTCATTCTTTTAACCACTAGTCATCTCTCACAGTTAAATCTGACCCCATTTTAGTCTTGTAACTCGGCTGATAAGGCCGATTGTTACACTTTTATGGGAGACCGCCTGGGAATACCAGGTGCTGTAAGCTTTTGCCTTTTCTTCACTATTTATATAATATGCTGGCTTTTACGGAGGCTGATCTTTAAATAGCCCACTTTTTGGAGCGGCCCTCGCTTGTGGCCATACCGCGCTGAGAGCGCCCGATCTCGTCTGATCTCGGAAGCTAAGCAGCGTCGGGCCTGGTTAGTACTTGGATGGGAGACCGCCTGGGAATACCAGGTGCTGTAAGCTTTTGCCTTTTCTTCACTATTTATATAATATGCTGGCTTTTACGGAGGCTGATCTTTAAATAGCCCACTTTTTGGAGCAGCCCTCGCTTATGGCCATACCGTGCTGAGAGCGCCCGGTCTCGTCTGATCTCGGAAGCTAAGCAGCGTCGGGCCTGGTTAGTACTTGGATGGGAGACCGCCTGGGAATACCAGGTGCTGTAAGCTTTTGCCTTTTCTTCACTATTTATATAATATGCTGGCTTTTAGAAAGACGTGTTTTACCGCTCTATTTATTACAATCATTTACATGTATTATAGAGTTTTAAGTGTTTTACATGTTTTTTAGGCCATTTTATTACTCTTAACATTTTAAGTGTATGTGTCTTTAATAAATGGATGGTTGGCCTGTCATGTGACTAGACACATGACAGGAAGCAGGAAGTACAACTGTATAAGAGAGCAGCATGACAAACAAAGGACAGTCACCAAACTGTTGGATTGAGGAGTTGCTAATTTTAGAGCTCACCTTTCCATTCACCACCTGCAAACTTTGGATTACACTTTCTGTGGATTGTATATACACTGGTGGACACTCACATTGGACTTATCAACACACTGGGGTTCTTGGACTGTTTTTAGGGTATGGACAAATGAACTGTATTCTTTTAACGGAGTTTACCTGTTTTTAGGGTATGGACAAATGAACTGTATTCTTTTAACAGAGTTTACCTAGTTTTATCGTGTTGTTTTAAAGTCTTTTATGTGAACCTTGTAAATACACCAAATCTATTTAAACCAATTTTCTTTTATGTCTCATTCTTTTAACCACTAGTCATCTCTCACTGTTAAATCTGACCCCATTTTAGTCTTGTAACTCGGCTGATAAGGCCGATTGTTACACTTTTATGGGAGACCGCCTGGGAATACCAGGTGCTGTAAGCTTTTGCCTTTTCTTCACTATTTATATAATATGCTGGCTTTTACGGAGGCTGATCTTTAAATAGCCCACTTTTTGGAGCAGCCCTCGCTTATGGCCATACCGCGCTGAGAGCGCCCGATCTCGTCTGATCTCGGAAGCTAAGCAGCGTCGGGCCTGGTTAGTACTTGGATGGGAGACCGCCTGGGAATACCAGGTGCTGTAAGCTTTTGCCTTTTCTTCACTATTTAGATAATATGCTGGCTTTTACGGAGGCTGATCTTTAAATAGCCCACTTTTTGGAGCAGCCCTCGCTTATGGCCATACCGCGCAGAGAGCGCCCGATCTCGTCTGATCTCGGAAGCTAAGCAGCGTCGGGCCTGGTTACTACTTGGATGGGAGACCGCCTGGGAATACCAGGTGCTGTAAGCTTTTGCCTTTTCTTCACTATTTATATAATATGCTGGCTTTTAGAAAGACGTGTTTTACCGCTCTATTTATTACAATCATTTAAATGTATTATAGAGTTTTAAGTGTTTTACATGTTTTTTAGGCCATTTTATTACTCTTAACATTTTAAGTGTATGTGTCTTTAATAAATGGATGGTTGGCCTGTCATGTGACTAGACACATGACAGGAAGCAGGAAGTACAACTGTATAAGAGAGCAGCATGACAAACAAAGGACAGTCACCAAACTGTTGGATTGAGGAGTTGCTAATTTTAGAGCTCACCTTTCCATTCACCACCTGCAAACTTTGGATTACACTTTCTGTGGATTGTATATACACTGGTGGACACTCACATTGGACTTATCAACACACTGGGGTTCTTGGACTGTTTTTAGGGTATGGACAAATGAACTGTATTCTTTTAACAGAGTTTACCTGTTTTTAGGGTATGGACAAATGAACTGTATTCTTTTAACAGAGTTTACCTAGTTTTATCGTGTTGTTTTAAAGTCTTTTATGTGAACCTTGTAAATACACCAAATCTATTTAAACCAATTTTCTTTTATGTCTCATTCTTTTAACCACTAGTCATCTCTCACAGTTAAATCTGACCCCATTTTAGTCTTGTAACTCGGCTGATAAGGCCGATTGTTACACTTTTATGGGAGACCGCCTGGGAATACCAGGTGCTGTAAGCTTTTGCCTTTTCTTCACTATTTATATAATATGCTGGCTTTTACGGAGGCTGATCTTTAAATAGCCCACTTTTTGGAGCAGCCCTCCCTTATGACCATACCGCGCTGAGAGCGCCCGATCTCGTCTGATCTCGGAAGCTAAGCAGCGTCGGGCCTGGTTAGTACTTGGATGGGAGACAGCCTGGGAATACCAGGTGCTGTAAGCTTTTGCCTTTTCTTCACTATTTATATATTATGCTGGCTTTTAGAAAGACGTGTTTTACCGCTCTATTTATTACAATCATTTACATGTATTATAGAGTTTTAAGTGTTTTACATGTTTTTTAGGCCATTTTATTACTCTTAACATTTTAAGTGTATGTGTCTTTAATAAATGGATGGTTGTCCTGTCATGTGACTAGACACATGACAGGAAGCAGGAAGTACAACTGTATAAGAGAGCAGCATGACAAACAAAGGACAGTCACCAAACTGTTGGATTGAGGAGTTGCTAATTTTAGAGCTCACCTTTCCATTCACCACCTGCAAACTTTGGATTACACTTTCTGTGGATTGTATATACACTGGTGGACACTCACATTGGACTTATCAACACACTGGGGTTCTTGGACTGTTTTTAGGGTATGGACAAATGAACTGTATTCTTTTAACAGAGTTTACCTGTTTTTAGGGTATGGACAAATGAACTGTATTCTTTTAACAGAGTTTACCTAGTTTTATCGTGTTGTTTTAAAGTATTTTATGTGAACCTTGTAAATACACCAAATCTATTTAAACCAATTTTCTTTTATGTCTCATTCTTTTAACCACTAGTCATCTCTCACAGTTAAATCTGACCCCATTTTAGTCTTGTAACTCGGCTGATAAGGCCGATTGTTACACTTTTATGGGAGACCGCCTGGGAATACCAGGTGCTGTAAGCTTTTGCCTTTTCTTCACTATTTATATAATATGCTGGCTTTTACGGAGGCTGATCTTTAAATAGCCCACTTTTTGGAGCGGCCCTCGCTTGTGGCCATACCGCGCTGAGAGCGCCCGATCTCGTCTGATCTCGGAAGCTAAGCAGCGTCGGGCCTGGTTAGTACTTGGATGGGAGACCGCCTGGGAATACCAGGTGCTGTAAGCTTTTGCCTTTTCTTCACTATTTATATAATATGCTGGCTTTTACGGAGGCTGATCTTTAAATAGCCCACTTTTTGGAGCAGCCCTCGCTTATGGCCATACCGTGCTGAGAGCGCCCGGTCTCGTCTGATCTCGGAAGCTAAGCAGCGTCGGGCCTGGTTAGTACTTGGATGGGAGACCGCCTGGGAATACCAGGTGCTGTAAGCTTTTGCCTTTTCTTCACTATTTATATAATATGCTGGCTTTTAGAAAGACGTGTTTTACCGCTCTATTTATTACAATCATTTACATGTATTATAGAGTTTTAAGTGTTTTACATGTTTTTTAGGCCATTTTATTACTCTTAACATTTTAAGTGTATGTGTCTTTAATAAATGGATGGTTGGCCTGTCATGTGACTAGACACATGACAGGAAGCAGGAAGTACAACTGTATAAGAGAGCAGCATGACAAACAAAGGACAGTCACCAAACTGTTGGATTGAGGAGTTGCTAATTTTAGAGCTCACCTTTCCATTCACCACCTGCAAACTTTGGATTACACTTTCTGTGGATTGTATATACACTGGTGGACACTCACATTGGACTTATCAACACACTGGGGTTCTTGGACTGTTTTTAGGGTATGGACAAATGAACTGTATTCTTTTAACGGAGTTTACCTGTTTTTAGGGTATGGACAAATGAACTGTATTCTTTTAACAGAGTTTACCTAGTTTTATCGTGTTGTTTTAAAGTCTTTTATGTGAACCTTGTAAATACACCAAATCTATTTAAACCAATTTTCTTTTATGTCTCATTCTTTTAACCACTAGTCATCTCTCACTGTTAAATCTGACCCCATTTTAGTCTTGTAACTCGGCTGATAAGGCCGATTGTTACACTTTTATGGGAGACCGCCTGGGAATACCAGGTGCTGTAAGCTTTTGCCTTTTCTTCACTATTTATATAATATGCTGGCTTTTACGGAGGCTGATCTTTAAATAGCCCACTTTTTGGAGCAGCCCTCGCTTATGGCCATACCGCGCTGAGAGCGCCCGATCTCGTCTGATCTCGGAAGCTAAGCAGCGTCGGGCCTGGTTAGTACTTGGATGGGAGACCGCCTGGGAATACCAGGTGCTGTAAGCTTTTGCCTTTTCTTCACTATTTAGATAATATGCTGGCTTTTACGGAGGCTGATCTTTAAATAGCCCACTTTTTGGAGCAGCCCTCGCTTATGGCCATACCGCGCAGAGAGCGCCCGATCTCGTCTGATCTCGGAAGCTAAGCAGCGTCGGGCCTGGTTACTACTTGGATGGGAGACCGCCTGGGAATACCAGGTGCTGTAAGCTTTTGCCTTTTCTTCACTATTTATATAATATGCTGGCTTTTAGAAAGACGTGTTTTACCGCTCTATTTATTACAATCATTTAAATGTATTATAGAGTTTTAAGTGTTTTACATGTTTTTTAGGCCATTTTATTACTCTTAACATTTTAAGTGTATGTGTCTTTAATAAATGGATGGTTGGCCTGTCATGTGACTAGACACATGACAGGAAGCAGGAAGTACAACTGTATAAGAGAGCAGCATGACAAACAAAGGACAGTCACCAAACTGTTGGATTGAGGAGTTGCTAATTTTAGAGCTCACCTTTCCATTCACCACCTGCAAACTTTGGATTACACTTTCTGTGGATTGTATATACACTGGTGGACACTCACATTGGACTTATCAACACACTGGGGTTCTTGGACTGTTTTTAGGGTATGGACAAATGAACTGTATTCTTTTAACAGAGTTTACCTGTTTTTAGGGTATGGACAAATGAACTGTATTCTTTTAACAGAGTTTACCTAGTTTTATCGTGTTGTTTTAAAGTCTTTTATGTGAACCTTGTAAATACACCAAATCTATTTAAACCAATTTTCTTTTATGTCTCATTCTTTTAACCACTAGTCATCTCTCACAGTTAAATCTGACCCCATTTTAGTCTTGTAACTCGGCTGATAAGGCCGATTGTTACACTTTTATGGGAGACCGCCTGGGAATACCAGGTGCTGTAAGCTTTTGCCTTTTCTTCACTATTTATATAATATGCTGGCTTTTACGGAGGCTGATCTTTAAATAGCCCACTTTTTGGAGCAGCCCTCCCTTATGACCATACCGCGCTGAGAGCGCCCGATCTCGTCTGATCTCGGAAGCTAAGCAGCGTCGGGCCTGGTTAGTACTTGGATGGGAGACAGCCTGGGAATACCAGGTGCTGTAAGCTTTTGCCTTTTCTTCACTATTTATATATTATGCTGGCTTTTAGAAAGACGTGTTTTACCGCTCTATTTATTACAATCATTTACATGTATTATAGAGTTTTAAGTGTTTTACATGTTTTTTAGGCCATTTTATTACTCTTAACATTTTAAGTGTATGTGTCTTTAATAAATGGATGGTTGTCCTGTCATGTGACTAGACACATGACAGGAAGCAGGAAGTACAACTGTATAAGAGAGCAGCATGACAAACAAAGGACAGTCACCAAACTGTTGGATTGAGGAGTTGCTAATTTTAGAGCTCACCTTTCCATTCACCACCTGCAAACTTTGGATTACACTTTCTGTGGATTGTATATACACTGGTGGACACTCACATTGGACTTATCAACACACTGGGGTTCTTGGACTGTTTTTAGGGTATGGACAAATGAACTGTATTCTTTTAACAGAGTTTACCTGTTTTTAGGGTATGGACAAATGAACTGTATTCTTTTAACAGAGTTTACCTAGTTTTATCGTGTTGTTTTAAAGTATTTTATGTGAACCTTGTAAATACACCAAATCTATTTAAACCAATTTTCTTTTATGTCTCATTCTTTTAACCACTAGTCATCTCTCACAGTTAAATCTGACCCCATTTTAGTCTTGTAACTCGGCTGATAAGGCCGATTGTTACACTTTTATGGGAGACCGCCTGGGAATACCAGGTGCTGTAAGCTTTTGCCTTTTCTTCACTATTTATATAATATGCTGGCTTTTACGGAGGCTGATCTTTAAATAGCCCACTTTTTGGAGCGGCCCTCGCTTGTGGCCATACCGCGCTGAGAGCGCCCGATCTCGTCTGATCTCGGAAGCTAAGCAGCGTCGGGCCTGGTTAGTACTTGGATGGGAGACCGCCTGGGAATACCAGGTGCTGTAAGCTTTTGCCTTTTCTTCACTATTTATATAATATGCTGGCTTTTACGGAGGCTGATCTTTAAATAGCCCACTTTTTGGAGCAGCCCTCGCTTATGGCCATACCGTGCTGAGAGCGCCCGGTCTCGTCTGATCTCGGAAGCTAAGCAGCGTCGGGCCTGGTTAGTACTTGGATGGGAGACCGCCTGGGAATACCAGGTGCTGTAAGCTTTTGCCTTTTCTTCACTATTTATATAATATGCTGGCTTTTAGAAAGACGTGTTTTACCGCTCTATTTATTACAATCATTTACATGTATTATAGAGTTTTAAGTGTTTTACATGTTTTTTAGGCCATTTTATTACTCTTAACATTTTAAGTGTATGTGTCTTTAATAAATGGATGGTTGGCCTGTCATGTGACTAGACACATGACAGGAAGCAGGAAGTACAACTGTATAAGAGAGCAGCATGACAAACAAAGGACAGTCACCAAACTGTTGGATTGAGGAGTTGCTAATTTTAGAGCTCACCTTTCCATTCACCACCTGCAAACTTTGGATTACACTTTCTGTGGATTGTATATACACTGGTGGACACTCACATTGGACTTATCAACACACTGGGGTTCTTGGACTGTTTTTAGGGTATGGACAAATGAACTGTATTCTTTTAACGGAGTTTACCTGTTTTTAGGGTATGGACAAATGAACTGTATTCTTTTAACAGAGTTTACCTAGTTTTATCGTGTTGTTTTAAAGTCTTTTATGTGAACCTTGTAAATACACCAAATCTATTTAAACCAATTTTCTTTTATGTCTCATTCTTTTAACCACTAGTCATCTCTCACTGTTAAATCTGACCCCATTTTAGTCTTGTAACTCGGCTGATAAGGCCGATTGTTACACTTTTATGGGAGACCGCCTGGGAATACCAGGTGCTGTAAGCTTTTGCCTTTTCTTCACTATTTATATAATATGCTGGCTTTTACGGAGGCTGATCTTTAAATAGCCCACTTTTTGGAGCAGCCCTCGCTTATGGCCATACCGCGCTGAGAGCGCCCGATCTCGTCTGATCTCGGAAGCTAAGCAGCGTCGGGCCTGGTTAGTACTTGGATGGGAGACCGCCTGGGAATACCAGGTGCTGTAAGCTTTTGCCTTTTCTTCACTATTTAGATAATATGCTGGCTTTTACGGAGGCTGATCTTTAAATAGCCCACTTTTTGGAGCAGCCCTCGCTTATGGCCATACCGCGCAGAGAGCGCCCGATCTCGTCTGATCTCGGAAGCTAAGCAGCGTCGGGCCTGGTTACTACTTGGATGGGAGACCGCCTGGGAATACCAGGTGCTGTAAGCTTTTGCCTTTTCTTCACTATTTATATAATATGCTGGCTTTTAGAAAGACGTGTTTTACCGCTCTATTTATTACAATCATTTAAATGTATTATAGAGTTTTAAGTGTTTTACATGTTTTTTAGGCCATTTTATTACTCTTAACATTTTAAGTGTATGTGTCTTTAATAAATGGATGGTTGGCCTGTCATGTGACTAGACACATGACAGGAAGCAGGAAGTACAACTGTATAAGAGAGCAGCATGACAAACAAAGGACAGTCACCAAACTGTTGGATTGAGGAGTTGCTAATTTTAGAGCTCACCTTTCCATTCACCACCTGCAAACTTTGGATTACACTTTCTGTGGATTGTATATACACTGGTGGACACTCACATTGGACTTATCAACACACTGGGGTTCTTGGACTGTTTTTAGGGTATGGACAAATGAACTGTATTCTTTTAACAGAGTTTACCTGTTTTTAGGGTATGGACAAATGAACTGTATTCTTTTAACAGAGTTTACCTAGTTTTATCGTGTTGTTTTAAAGTCTTTTATGTGAACCTTGTAAATACACCAAATCTATTTAAACCAATTTTCTTTTATGTCTCATTCTTTTAACCACTAGTCATCTCTCACAGTTAAATCTGACCCCATTTTAGTCTTGTAACTCGGCTGATAAGGCCGATTGTTACACTTTTATGGGAGACCGCCTGGGAATACCAGGTGCTGTAAGCTTTTGCCTTTTCTTCACTATTTATATAATATGCTGGCTTTTACGGAGGCTGATCTTTAAATAGCCCACTTTTTGGAGCAGCCCTCCCTTATGACCATACCGCGCTGAGAGCGCCCGATCTCGTCTGATCTCGGAAGCTAAGCAGCGTCGGGCCTGGTTAGTACTTGGATGGGAGACAGCCTGGGTATACCAGGTGCTGTAAGCTTTTGCCTTTTCTTCACTATTTATATATTATGCTGGCTTTTAGAAAGACGTGTTTTACCGCTCTATTTATTACAATCATTTACATGTATTATAGAGTTTTAAGTGTTTTACATGTTTTTTAGGCCATTTTATTACTCTTAACATTTTAAGTGTATGTGTCTTTAATAAATGGATGGTTGGCCTGTCATGTGACTAGACACATGACAGGAAGCAGGAAGTACAACTGTATAAGAGAGCAGCATGACAAACAAAGGACAGTCACCAAACTGTTGGATTGAGGAGTTGCTAATTTTAGAGCTCACCTTTCCATTCACCACCTGCAAACTTTGGATTACACTTTCTGTGGATTGTATATACACTGGTGGACACTCACATTGGACTTATCAACACACTGGGGTTCTTGGACTGTTTTTAGGGTATGGACAAATGAACTGTATTCTTTTAACAGAGTTTACCTGTTTTTAGGGTATGGACAAATGAACTGTATTCTTTTAACAGAGTTTACCTAGTTTTATCGTGTTGTTTTAAAGTCTTTTATGTGAACCTTGTAAATACACCAAATCTATTTAAACCAATTTTCTTTTATGTCTCATTCTTTTAACCACTAG
>NC_133361.1:100200369-100217869 GCF_049309525.1 Garra rufa
AAACTGTTGGATTGAGGAGTTGCTAATTTTAGAGCTCACCTTTCCATTCACCACCTGCAAACTTTGGATTACACTTTCTGTGGATTGTATATACACTGGTGGACACTCACATTGGACTTATCAACACACTGGGGTTCTTGGACTGTTTTTAGGGTATGGACAAATGAACTGTATTCTTTTAACAGAGTTTACCTGTTTTTAGGGTATGGACAAATGAACTGTATTCTTTTAACAGAGTTTACCTAGTTTTATCGTGTTGTTTTAAAGTATTTTATGTGAACCTTGTAAATACACCAAATCTATTTAAACCAATTTTCTTTTATGTCTCATTCTTTTAACCACTAGTCATCTCTCACAGTTAAATCTGACCCCATTTTAGTCTTGTAACTCGGCTGATAAGGCCGATTGTTACACTTTTATGGGAGACCGCCTGGGAATACCAGGTGCTGTAAGCTTTTGCCTTTTCTTCACTATTTATATAATATGCTGGCTTTTACGGAGGCTGATCTTTAAATAGCCCACTTTTTGGAGCGGCCCTCGCTTGTGGCCATACCGCGCTGAGAGCGCCCGATCTCGTCTGATCTCGGAAGCTAAGCAGCGTCGGGCCTGGTTAGTACTTGGATGGGAGACCGCCTGGGAATACCAGGTGCTGTAAGCTTTTGCCTTTTCTTCACTATTTATATAATATGCTGGCTTTTACGGAGGCTGATCTTTAAATAGCCCACTTTTTGGAGCAGCCCTCGCTTATGGCCATACCGTGCTGAGAGCGCCCGGTCTCGTCTGATCTCGGAAGCTAAGCAGCGTCGGGCCTGGTTAGTACTTGGATGGGAGACCGCCTGGGAATACCAGGTGCTGTAAGCTTTTGCCTTTTCTTCACTATTTATATAATATGCTGGCTTTTAGAAAGACGTGTTTTACCGCTCTATTTATTACAATCATTTACATGTATTATAGAGTTTTAAGTGTTTTACATGTTTTTTAGGCCATTTTATTACTCTTAACATTTTAAGTGTATGTGTCTTTAATAAATGGATGGTTGGCCTGTCATGTGACTAGACACATGACAGGAAGCAGGAAGTACAACTGTATAAGAGAGCAGCATGACAAACAAAGGACAGTCACCAAACTGTTGGATTGAGGAGTTGCTAATTTTAGAGCTCACCTTTCCATTCACCACCTGCAAACTTTGGATTACACTTTCTGTGGATTGTATATACACTGGTGGACACTCACATTGGACTTATCAACACACTGGGGTTCTTGGACTGTTTTTAGGGTATGGACAAATGAACTGTATTCTTTTAACGGAGTTTACCTGTTTTTAGGGTATGGACAAATGAACTGTATTCTTTTAACAGAGTTTACCTAGTTTTATCGTGTTGTTTTAAAGTCTTTTATGTGAACCTTGTAAATACACCAAATCTATTTAAACCAATTTTCTTTTATGTCTCATTCTTTTAACCACTAGTCATCTCTCACTGTTAAATCTGACCCCATTTTAGTCTTGTAACTCGGCTGATAAGGCCGATTGTTACACTTTTATGGGAGACCGCCTGGGAATACCAGGTGCTGTAAGCTTTTGCCTTTTCTTCACTATTTATATAATATGCTGGCTTTTACGGAGGCTGATCTTTAAATAGCCCACTTTTTGGAGCAGCCCTCGCTTATGGCCATACCGCGCTGAGAGCGCCCGATCTCGTCTGATCTCGGAAGCTAAGCAGCGTCGGGCCTGGTTAGTACTTGGATGGGAGACCGCCTGGGAATACCAGGTGCTGTAAGCTTTTGCCTTTTCTTCACTATTTAGATAATATGCTGGCTTTTACGGAGGCTGATCTTTAAATAGCCCACTTTTTGGAGCAGCCCTCGCTTATGGCCATACCGCGCAGAGAGCGCCCGATCTCGTCTGATCTCGGAAGCTAAGCAGCGTCGGGCCTGGTTAGTACTTGGATGGGAGACCGCCTGGGAATACCAGGTGCTGTAAGCTTTTGCCTTTTCTTCACTATTTATATAATATGCTGGCTTTTAGAAAGACGTGTTTTACCGCTCTATTTATTACAATCATTTACATGTATTATAGAGTTTTAAGTGTTTTACATGTTTTTTAGGCCATTTTATTACTCTTAACATTTTAAGTGTATGTGTCTTTAATAAATGGATGGTTGGCCTGTCATGTGACTAGACACATGACAGGAAGCAGGAAGTACAACTGTATAAGAGAGCAGCATGACAAACAAAGGACAGTCACCAAACTGTTGGATTGAGGAGTTGCTAATTTTAGAGCTCACCTTTCCATTCACCACCTGCAAACTTTGGATTACACTTTCTGTGGATTGTATATACACTGGTGGACACTCACATTGGACTTATCAACACACTGGGGTTCTTGGACTGTTTTTAGGGTATGGACAAATGAACTGTATTCTTTTAACGGAGTTTACCTGTTTTTAGGGTATGGACAAATGAACTGTATTCTTTTAACAGAGTTTACCTAGTTTTATCGTGTTGTTTTAAAGTCTTTTATGTGAACCTTGTAAATACACCAAATCTATTTAAACCAATTTTCTTTTATGTCTCATTCTTTTAACCACTAGTCATCTCTCACTGTTAAATCTGACCCCATTTTAGTCTTGTAACTCGGCTGATAAGGCCGATTGTTACACTTTTATGGGAGACCGCCTGGGAATACCAGGTGCTGTAAGCTTTTGCCTTTTCTTCACTATTTATATAATATGCTGGCTTTTACGGAGGCTGATCTTTAAATAGCCCACTTTTTGGAGCAGCCCTCGCTTATGGCCATACCGCGCTGAGAGCGCCCGATCTCGTCTGATCTCGGAAGCTAAGCAGCGTCGGGCCTGGTTAGTACTTGGATGGGAGACCGCCTGGGAATACCAGGTGCTGTAAGCTTTTGCCTTTTCTTCACTATTTAGATAATATGCTGGCTTTTACGGAGGCTGATCTTTAAATAGCCCACTTTTTGGAGCAGCCCTCGCTTATGGCCATACCGCGCAGAGAGCGCCCGATCTCGTCTGATCTCGGAAGCTAAGCAGCGTCGGGCCTGGTTACTACTTGGATGGGAGACCGCCTGGGAATACCAGGTGCTGTAAGCTTTTGCCTTTTCTTCACTATTTATATAATATGCTGGCTTTTAGAAAGACGTGTTTTACCGCTCTATTTATTACAATCATTTAAATGTATTATAGAGTTTTAAGTGTTTTACATGTTTTTTAGGCCATTTTATTACTCTTAACATTTTAAGTGTATGTGTCTTTAATAAATGGATGGTTGGCCTGTCATGTGACTAGACACATGACAGGAAGCAGGAAGTACAACTGTATAAGAGAGCAGCATGACAAACAAAGGACAGTCACCAAACTGTTGGATTGAGGAGTTGCTAATTTTAGAGCTCACCTTTCCATTCACCACCTGCAAACTTTGGATTACACTTTCTGTGGATTGTATATACACTGGTGGACACTCACATTGGACTTATCAACACACTGGGGTTCTTGGACTGTTTTTAGGGTATGGACAAATGAACTGTATTCTTTTAACAGAGTTTACCTGTTTTTAGGGTATGGACAAATGAACTGTATTCTTTTAACAGAGTTTACCTAGTTTTATCGTGTTGTTTTAAAGTCTTTTATGTGAACCTTGTAAATACACCAAATCTATTTAAACCAATTTTCTTTTATGTCTCATTCTTTTAACCACTAGTCATCTCTCACAGTTAAATCTGACCCCATTTTAGTCTTGTAACTCGGCTGATAAGGCCGATTGTTACACTTTTATGGGAGACCGCCTGGGAATACCAGGTGCTGTAAGCTTTTGCCTTTTCTTCACTATTTATATAATATGCTGGCTTTTACGGAGGCTGATCTTTAAATAGCCCACTTTTTGGAGCAGCCCTCCCTTATGACCATACCGCGCTGAGAGCGCCCGATCTCGTCTGATCTCGGAAGCTAAGCAGCGTCGGGCCTGGTTAGTACTTGGATGGGAGACAGCCTGGGTATACCAGGTGCTGTAAGCTTTTGCCTTTTCTTCACTATTTATATATTATGCTGGCTTTTAGAAAGACGTGTTTTACCGCTCTATTTATTACAATCATTTACATGTATTATAGAGTTTTAAGTGTTTTACATGTTTTTTAGGCCATTTTATTACTCTTAACATTTTAAGTGTATGTGTCTTTAATAAATGGATGGTTGGCCTGTCATGTGACTAGACACATGACAGGAAGCAGGAAGTACAACTGTATAAGAGAGCAGCATGACAAACAAAGGACAGTCACCAAACTGTTGGATTGAGGAGTTGCTAATTTTAGAGCTCACCTTTCCATTCACCACCTGCAAACTTTGGATTACACTTTCTGTGGATTGTATATACACTGGTGGACACTCACATTGGACTTATCAACACACTGGGGTTCTTGGACTGTTTTTAGGGTATGGACAAATGAACTGTATTCTTTTAACAGAGTTTACCTGTTTTTAGGGTATGGACAAATGAACTGTATTCTTTTAACAGAGTTTACCTAGTTTTATCGTGTTGTTTTAAAGTCTTTTATGTGAACCTTGTAAATACACCAAATCTATTTAAACCAATTTTCTTTTATGTCTCATTCTTTTAACCACTAGTCATCTCTCACAGTTAAATCTGACCCCATTTTAGTCTTGTAACTCGGCTGATAAGGCCGATTGTTACACTTTTATGGGAGACCGCCTGGGAATACCAGGTGCTGTAAGCTTTTGCCTTTTCTTCACTATTTATATAATATGCTGGCTTTTACGGAGGCTGATCTTTAAATAGCCCACTTTTTGGAGCAGCCCTCGCTTATGGCCATACCGCGCTGAGAGCGCCCGATCTCGTCTGATCTCGGAAGCTAAGCAGCGTCGGGCCTGGTTACTACTTGGATGGGAGACCGCCTGGGAATACCAGGTGCTGTAAGCTTTTGCCTTTTCTTCACTATTTATATATTATGCTGGCTTTTAGAAAGACGTGTTTTACCGCTCTATTTATTACAATCATTTACATGTATTATAGAGTTTTAAGTGTTTTACATGTTTTTTAGGCCATTTTATTACTCTTAACATTTTAAGTGTATGTGTCTTTAATAAATGGATGGTTGGCCTGTCATGTGACTAGACACATGACAGGAAGCAGGAAGTACAACTGTATAAGAGAGCAGCATGACAAACAAAGGACAGTCACCAAACTGTTGGATTGAGGAGTTGCTAATTTTAGAGCTCACCTTTCCATTCACCACCTGCAAACTTTGGATTACACTTTCTGTGGATTGTATATACACTGGTGGACACTCACATTGGACTTATCAACACACTGGGGTTCTTGGACTGTTTTTAGGGTATGGACAAATGAACTGTATTCTTTTAACAGAGTTTACCTGTTTTTAGGGTATGGACAAATGAACTGTATTCTTTTAACAGAGTTTACCTAGTTTTATCGTGTTGTTTTAAAGTCTTTTATGTGAACCTTGTAAATACACCAAATCTATTTAAACCAATTTTCTTTTATGTCTCATTCTTTTAACCACTAGTCATCTCTCACAGTTAAATCTGACCCCATTTTAGTCTTGTAACTCGGCTGATAAGGCCGATTGTTACACTTTTATGGGAGACCGCCTGGGAATACCAGGTGCTGTAAGCTTTTGCCTTTTCTTCACTATTTATATAATATGCTGGCTTTTACGGAGGCTGATCTTTAAATAGCCCACTTTTTGGAGCAGCCCTCGCTTATGGCCATACCGCGCTGAGAGCGCCCGATCTCGTCTGATCTCGGAAGCTAAGCAGCGTCGGGCCTGGTTAGTACTTGGATGGTAGACCGCCTGGGAATACCAGGTGCTGTAAGCTTTTGCCTTTTCTTCACTATTTATATAATATGCTGGCTTTTACGGAGGCTGATCTTTAAATAGCCCACTTTTTGGAGCAGCCCTCGCTTATGGCCATACCGCGCTGAGAGCGCCCGATCTCGTCTGATCTCGGAAGCTAAGCAGCGTCGGGCCTGGTTACTACTTGGATGGGAGACCGCCTGGGAATACCAGGTGCTGTAAGCTTTTGCCTTTTCTTCACTATTTATATATTATGCTGGCTTTTAGAAAGACGTGTTTTACCGCTCTATTTATTACAATCATTTACATGTATTATAGAGTTTTAAGTGTTTTACATGTTTTTTAGGCCATTTTATTACTCTTAACATTTTAAGTGTATGTGTCTTTAATAAATGGATGGTTGGCCTGTCATGTGACTAGACACATGACAGGAAGCAGGAAGTACAACTGTATAAGAGAGCAGCATGACAAACAAAGGACAGTCACCAAACTGTTGGATTGAGGAGTTGCTAATTTTAGAGCTCACCTTTCCATTCACCACCTGCAAACTTTGGATTACACTTTCTGTGGATTGTATATACACTGGTGGACACTCACATTGGACTTATCAACACACTGGGGTTCTTGGACTGTTTTTAGGGTATGGACAAATGAACTGTATTCTTTTAACAGAGTTTACCTGTTTTTAGGGTATGGACAAATGAACTGTATTCTTTTAACAGAGTTTACCTAGTTTTATCGTGTTGTTTTAAAGTCTTTTATGTGAACCTTGTAAATACACCAAATCTATTTAAACCAATTTTCTTTTATGTCTCATTCTTTTAACCACTAGTCATCTCTCACAGTTAAATCTGACCCCATTTTAGTCTTCTAACTCGGCTGATAAGGCCGATTGTTACACTTTTATGGGAGACTGCCTGGGAATACCAGGTGCTGTAAGCTTTTGCCTTTTCTTCACTATTTATATAATATGCTGGCTTTTACGGAGGCTGATCTTTAAATAGCCCACTTTTTGGAGCAGCCCTCGCTTATGGCCATACCGCGCTGAGAGCGCCCGATCTCGTCTGATCTCGGAAGCTAAGCAGCGTCGGGCCTGGTTAGTACTTGGATGGGAGACCGCCTGGGAATACCAGGTGCTGTAAGCTTTTGCCTTTTCTTCACTATTTATATAATATGCTGGCTTTTACGGAGGCTGATCTTTAAATAGCCCACTTTTTGGAGCAGCCCTCGCTTATGGCCATACCGCGCTGAGAGCGCCCGATCTCGTCTGATCTCGGAAGCTAAGTAGCGTCGGGCCTGGTTACTACTTGGATGGGAGACCGCCTGGGAATACCAGGTGCTGTAAGCTTTTGCCTTTTCTTCACTATTTATATAATATGCTGGCTTTTAGAAAGACGTGTTTTACCGCTCTATTTATTACAATCATTTAAATGTATTATAGAGTTTTAAGTGTTTTACATGTTTTTTAGGCCATTTTATTACTCTTAACATTTTAAGTGTATATGTCTTTAATAAATGGATGGTTGGCCTGTCATGTGACTAGACACATGACAGGAAGCAGGAAGTACAACTGTATAAGAGAGCAGCATGACAAACAAAGGACAGTCACCAAACTGTTGGATTGAGGAGTTGCTAATTTTAGAGCTCACCTTTCCATTCACCACCTGCAAACTTTGGATTACACTTTCTGTGGATTGTATATACACTGGTGGACACTCACATTGGACTTATCAACACACTGGGGTTCTTGGACTGTTTTTAGGGTATGGACAAATGAACTGTATTCTTTTAACAGAGTTTACCTGTTTTTAGGGTATGGACAAATGAACTGTATTCTTTTAACAGAGTTTACCTAGTTTTATCGTGTTGTTTTAAAGTCTTTTATGTGAACCTTGTAAATACACCAAATCTATTTAAACCAATTTTCTTTTATGTCTCATTCTTTTAACCACTAGTCATCTCTCACAGTTAAATCTGACCCCATTTTAGTCTTGTAACTCGGCTGATAAGGCCGATTGTTACACTTTTATGGGAGACCGCCTGGGAATACCAGGTGCTGTAAGCTTTTGCCTTTTCTTCACTATTTATATAATATGCTGGCTTTTACGGAGGCTGATCTTTAAATAGCCCACTTTTTGGAGCAGCCCTCCCTTATGACCATACCGCGCTGAGAGCGCCCGATCTCGTCTGATCTCGGAAGCTAAGCAGCGTCGGGCCTGGTTAGTACTTGGATGGGAGACCGCCTGGGAATACCAGGTGCTGTAATCTTTTGCCTTTTCTTCACTATTTATATAATATGCTGGCTTTTAGAAAGACGTGTTTTACCGCTCTATTTATTACAATTATTTACATGTATTATAGAGTTTTAAGTGTTTTACATGTTTTTTAGGCCATTTTATTACTCTTAACATTTTAAGTGTATGTGTCTTTAATAAATGGATGGTTGGCCTGTCATGTGACTAGACACATGACAGGAAGCAGGAAGTACAACTGTATAAGAGAGCAGCATGACAAACAAAGGACAGTCACCAAACTGTTGGATTGAGGAGTTGCTAATTTTAGAGCTCACCTTTCCATTCACCACCTGCAAACTTTGGATTACACTTTCTGTGGATTGTATATACACTGGTGGACACTCACATTGGACTTATCAACACACTGGGGTTCTTGGACTGTTTTTAGGGTATGGACAAATGAACTGTATTCTTTTAACAGAGTTTACCTGTTTTTAGGGTATGGACAAATGAACTGTATTCTTTTAACAGAGTTTACCTAGTTTTATCGTGTTGTTTTAAAGTCTTTTATGTGAACCTTGTAAATACACCAAATCTATTTAAACCAATTTTCTTTTATGTCTCATTCTTTTAACCACTAGTCATCTCTCACAGTTAAATCTGACCCCATTTTAGTCTTGTAACTCGGCTGATAAGGCCGATTGTTACACTTTTATGGGAGACCGCCTGGGAATACCAGGTGCTGTAAGCTTTTGCCTTTTCTTCACTATTTATATAATATGCTGGCTTTTACGGAGGCTGATCTTTAAATAGCCCACTTTTTGGAGCAGCCCTCGCTTATGGCCATACCGCGCTGAGAGCCCCCGATCTCGTCTGATCTCGGAAGCTAAGCAGCGTCGGGCCTGGTTAGTACTTGGATGGGAGACCGCCTGGGAATACCAGGTGCTGTAAGCTTTTGCCTTTTCTTCACTATTTATATAATATGCTGGCTTTTAGAAAGACGTGTTTTACCGCTCTATTTATTACAATCATTTACATGTATTATAGAGTTTTAAGTGTTTTACATGTTTTTTAGGCCATTTTATTACTCTTAACATTTTAAGTGTATGTGTCTTTAATAAATGGATGGTTGGCCTGTCATGTGACTAGACACATGACAGGAAGCAGGAAGTACAACTGTATAAGAGAGCAGCATGACAAACAAAGGACAGTCACCAAACTGTTGGATTGAGGAGTTGCTAATTTTAGAGCTCACCTTTCCATTCACCACCTGCAAACTTTGGATTACACTTTCTGTGGATTGTATATACACTGGTGGACACTCACATTGGACTTATCAACACACTGGGGTTCTTGGACTGTTTTTAGGGTATGGACAAATGAACTGTATTCTTTTAACAGAGTTTACCTGTTTTTAGGGTATGGACAAATGAACTGTATTCTTTTAACAGAGTTTACCTAGTTTTATCGTGTTGTTTTAAAGTCTTTTATGTGAACCTTGTAAATACACCAAATCTATTTAAACCAATTTTCTTTTATGTCTCATTCTTTTAACCACTAGTCATCTCTCACAGTTAAATCTGACCCCATTTTAGTCTTGTAACTCGGCTGATAAGGCCGATTGTTACACTTTTATGGGAGACCGCCTGGGAATACCAGGTGCTGTAAGCTTTTGCCTTTTCTTCACTATTTATATAATATGCTGGCTTTTACGGAGGCTGATCTTTAAATAGCCCACTTTTTGGAGCAGCCCTCGCTTATGGCCATACCGCGCTGAGAGCGCCCGATCTCGTCTGATCTCGGAAGCTAAGCAGCGTCGGGCCTGGTTACTACTTGGATGGGAGACCGCCTGGGAATACCAGGTGCTGTAAGCTTTTGCCTTTTCTTCACTATTTATATATTATGCTGGCTTTTAGAAAGACGTGTTTTACCGCTCTATTTATTACAATCATTTACATGTATTATAGAGTTTTAAGTGTTTTACATGTTTTTTAGGCCATTTTATTACTCTTAACATTTTAAGTGTATGTGTCTTTAATAAATGGATGGTTGGCCTGTCATGTGACTAGACACATGACAGGAAGCAGGAAGTACAACTGTATAAGAGAGCAGCATGACAAACAAAGGACAGTCACCAAACTGTTGGATTGAGGAGTTGCTAATTTTAGAGCTCACCTTTCCATTCACCACCTGCAAACTTTGGATTACACTTTCTGTGGATTGTATATACACTGGTGGACACTCACATTGGACTTATCAACACACTGGGGTTCTTGGACTGTTTTTAGGGTATGGACAAATGAACTGTATTCTTTTAACAGAGTTTACCTGTTTTTAGGGTATGGACAAATGAACTGTATTCTTTTAACAGAGTTTACCTAGTTTTATCGTGTTGTTTTAAAGTCTTTTATGTGAACCTTGTAAATACACCAAATCTATTTAAACCAATTTTCTTTTATGTCTCATTCTTTTAACCACTAGTCATCTCTCACAGTTAAATCTGACCCCATTTTAGTCTTGTAACTCGGCTGATAAGGCCGATTGTTACACTTTTATGGGAGACCGCCTGGGAATACCAGGTGCTGTAAGCTTTTGCCTTTTCTTCACTATTTATATAATATGCTGGCTTTTACGGAGGCTGATCTTTAAATAGCCCACTTTTTGGAGCAGCCCTCGCTTATGGCCATACCGCGCTGAGAGCGCCCGATCTCGTCTGATCTCGGAAGCTAAGCAGCGTCGGGCCTGGTTAGTACTTGGATGGTAGACCGCCTGGGAATACCAGGTGCTGTAAGCTTTTGCCTTTTCTTCACTATTTATATAATATGCTGGCTTTTACGGAGGCTGATCTTTAAATAGCCCACTTTTTGGAGCAGCCCTCGCTTATGGCCATACCGCGCTGAGAGCGCCCGATCTCGTCTGATCTCGGAAGCTAAGCAGCGTCGGGCCTGGTTACTACTTGGATGGGAGACCGCCTGGGAATACCAGGTGCTGTAAGCTTTTGCCTTTTCTTCACTATTTATATATTATGCTGGCTTTTAGAAAGACGTGTTTTACCGCTCTATTTATTACAATCATTTACATGTATTATAGAGTTTTAAGTGTTTTACATGTTTTTTAGGCCATTTTATTACTCTTAACATTTTAAGTGTATGTGTCTTTAATAAATGGATGGTTGGCCTGTCATGTGACTAGACACATGACAGGAAGCAGGAAGTACAACTGTATAAGAGAGCAGCATGACAAACAAAGGACAGTCACCAAACTGTTGGATTGAGGAGTTGCTAATTTTAGAGCTCACCTTTCCATTCACCACCTGCAAACTTTGGATTACACTTTCTGTGGATTGTATATACACTGGTGGACACTCACATTGGACTTATCAACACACTGGGGTTCTTGGACTGTTTTTAGGGTATGGACAAATGAACTGTATTCTTTTAACAGAGTTTACCTGTTTTTAGGGTATGGACAAATGAACTGTATTCTTTTAACAGAGTTTACCTAGTTTTATCGTGTTGTTTTAAAGTCTTTTATGTGAACCTTGTAAATACACCAAATCTATTTAAACCAATTTTCTTTTATGTCTCATTCTTTTAACCACTAGTCATCTCTCACAGTTAAATCTGACCCCATTTTAGTCTTGTAACTCGGCTGATAAGGCCGATTGTTACACTTTTATGGGAGACCGCCTGGGAATACCAGGTGCTGTAAGCTTTTGCCTTTTCTTCACTATTTATATAATATGCTGGCTTTTACGGAGGCTGATCTTTAAATAGCCCACTTTTTGGAGCAGCCCTCGCTTATGGCCATACCGCGCTGAGAGCGCCCGATCTCGTCTGATCTCGGAAGCTAAGCAGCGTCGGGCCTGGTTAGTACTTGGATGGGAGACCGCCTGGGAATACCAGGTGCTGTAAGCTTTTGCCTTTTCTTCACTATTTATATAATATGCTGGCTTTTACGGAGGCTGATCTTTAAATAGCCCACTTTTTGGAGCAGCCCTCGCTTATGGCCATACCGCGCTGAGAGCGCCCGATCTCGTCTGATCTCGGAAGCTAAGTAGCGTCGGGCCTGGTTACTACTTGGATGGGAGACCGCCTGGGAATACCAGGTGCTGTAAGCTTTTGCCTTTTCTTCACTATTTATATAATATGCTGGCTTTTAGAAAGACGTGTTTTACCGCTCTATTTATTACAATCATTTAAATGTATTATAGAGTTTTAAGTGTTTTACATGTTTTTTAGGCCATTTTATTACTCTTAACATTTTAAGTGTATATGTCTTTAATAAATGGATGGTTGGCCTGTCATGTGACTAGACACATGACAGGAAGCAGGAAGTACAACTGTATAAGAGAGCAGCATGACAAACAAAGGACAGTCACCAAACTGTTGGATTGAGGAGTTGCTAATTTTAGAGCTCACCTTTCCATTCACCACCTGCAAACTTTGGATTACACTTTCTGTGGATTGTATATACACTGGTGGACACTCACATTGGACTTATCAACACACTGGGGTTCTTGGACTGTTTTTAGGGTATGGACAAATGAACTGTATTCTTTTAACAGAGTTTACCTGTTTTTAGGGTATGGACAAATGAACTGTATTCTTTTAACAGAGTTTACCTAGTTTTATCGTGTTGTTTTAAAGTCTTTTATGTGAACCTTGTAAATACACCAAATCTATTTAAACCAATTTTCTTTTATGTCTCATTCTTTTAACCACTAGTCATCTCTCACAGTTAAATCTGACCCCATTTTAGTCTTGTAACTCGGCTGATAAGGCCGATTGTTACACTTTTATGGGAGACCGCCTGGGAATACCAGGTGCTGTAAGCTTTTGCCTTTTCTTCACTATTTATATAATATGCTGGCTTTTACGGAGGCTGATCTTTAAATAGCCCACTTTTTGGAGCAGCCCTCCCTTGTGACCATACCGCGCTGAGAGCGCCCGATCTCGTCTGATCTCGGAAGCTAAGCAGCGTCGGGCCTGGTTAGTACTTGGATGGGAGACCGCCTGGGAATACCAGGTGCTGTAATCTTTTGCCTTTTCTTCACTATTTATATAATATGCTGGCTTTTAGAAAGACGTGTTTTACCGCTCTATTTATTACAATTATTTACATGTATTATAGAGTTTTAAGTGTTTTACATGTTTTTTAGGCCATTTTATTACTCTTAACATTTTAAGTGTATGTGTCTTTAATAAATGGATGGTTGGCCTGTCATGTGACTAGACACATGACAGGAAGCAGGAAGTACAACTGTATAAGAGAGCAGCATGACAAACAAAGGACAGTCACCAAACTGTTGGATTGAGGAGTTGCTAATTTTAGAGCTCACCTTTCCATTCACCACCTGCAAACTTTGGATTACACTTTCTGTGGATTGTATATACACTGGTGGACACTCACATTGGACTTATCAACACACTGGGGTTCTTGGACTGTTTTTAGGGTATGGACAAATGAACTGTATTCTTTTAACAGAGTTTACCTGTTTTTAGGGTATGGACAAATGAACTGTATTCTTTTAACAGAGTTTACCTAGTTTTATCGTGTTGTTTTAAAGTCTTTTATGTGAACCTTGTAAATACACCAAATCTATTTAAACCAATTTTCTTTTATGTCTCATTCTTTTAACCACTAGTCATCTCTCACAGTTAAATCTGACCCCATTTTAGTCTTGTAACTCGGCTGATAAGGCCGATTGTTACACTTTTATGGGAGACCGCCTGGGAATACCAGGTGCTGTAAGCTTTTGCCTTTTCTTCACTATTTATATAATATGCTGGCTTTTACAGAGGCTGATCTTTAAATAGCCCACTTTTTGGAGCAGCCCTCGCTTACGGCCATACCACCCTGGGGGCGCTAGTGAGTTGCTGGTAAAACAGGAAGTGTTCGGCTGCAGTGGGTGAGAAAGGCTCACTCTGTTTTGTTTTTTATTTGTTTGGTTTGTGGACAGTTGTTTTTTCTTATTTTTGATTTGTTTTTTTGTTAGTGGCTAAGCTTCCCAGCAGCATTGTGCTGTCTGGGAAGTTTTTGTAGTGATTATGGCTTCAAGAACGGACAGATTACAAGGTGAAGACGTGTATATGCCTGGAGAAAGACGAGACGAAACAGAAAATGGACGGGAAATAAGACAACGAGATGGACAGAAACGAACGGATTACAAAAAGAAGTACTCCAAAGAGGCAACAGTAATTGTGGATATGGTGGAGTTGAGAGATGCAAGAGCGGAGGATATTATAAAAGCAGTGAATGAAAGAATTGGAGGAGGTAAGATACTGGCAGTAAGACCTAGGCAAACAAAGGAATATGAAATAACACTGAGGAGTAAAGAGGATTGCAAGGACTTGGATGATGAATTAAAGATAAAAGGAAAAATGTGCAAAATAAGACATTTGCAGGATAGAGAATATGTGGTTTCCTTCATACATTTGCCGGCCTACATTGAAGATTCAGAGATTCTTGATAAATTAAAAGATTGGGGAGTAACACCAGCATCTGATATTAGAAGGAGGATGTATCCGGGCACAGAAATTGCAGACGGTACGAGGTACCTAAGGGTTAAATTCCCGAAGGAAGTGGTGTCGCTCCCATATAGCACAAAATTTAACACGGAGGAAGGAACACAATATTGCCGGATTTTACACGATCGGCAGGTGAAAACCTGTCGGTTGTGTATGAGTCCAGGGCATATGTTCAAAGACTGTCCGGAATTCAAGTGTTTTCAGTGCGAGGAGCAAGGACACGTCGCAAGAGATTGTGAGGCAATAAAGTGCCCGGATTGCAGAAGAGTGCTGGTAAGATGCGAGTGTTGGATGGAGGGGGAGAACGTATTACATAATGAAGAAATTTTCAATGAAGGAAGGCAAATGTTGAAAGAAACAGAAATTGAGGAAGTGGAAAATGAGGAAGAGGCTGGGACAGAAAAGGAAACAAATAAAGAAGCCAACGTAGAAAATCAAGAGGTAATTGAGAACTCTCAGGAAGGGGAAATGGAAAATATATGGACACCTTTGGAAATAACACAGAGAACTTTCGAGACAATGGAGAATAAAGAACCAAAAAGCAAGGAAGAGCAAACAAAAGGTGACTTGGAGCAAATTAAAGAAAGAGAAAACCAAGAGGAGTTGGGGACCTTTCAGAAAGGAGAGAGGGAAGAGATATGGACACCGCTGGAATTAACACAGAGAACTTTAGAGGCAATGGAGATTCAAGAACTAAAAAGCAAGGAAGAGCAAACAATAGGTGCATGGGAGGAAAATAAAGAACTGGAAAAGACAGACAGATGGAGGGACGGAAAAGAAGTAGTAAGAAGAAGGACTATTAAGGTAAAACCCAATATTGAAGGTGCAAAGAGAAAGAGAAGAAAAGAACAGAATAAGGATGCAGAAAATTCTAAATGGGTCAATAGTTTTCAGGTGTTAATGGAGGAGGAGGAGGAGGAAGAAGATTAGCCCCCCCCCTTTTTTGAATATATTATTAATTCTTTTACACATTAATTATCTACTCAATTTTTTTTTCACCTTTTTTCAATGTTTTTAAAACTGATATCATGGAATGCTAGAGGTTTGATGAATATGGAAAAATTTGAGATGATGTGTGTATTATGTAAAGGAATTGATGTGATTGTGTTGCAAGAAACAAATTGGAAAAATGAAAGTATGAAAAGGTTCCAAACAAAATGGGATGGGAATATGTATTTTAATAATGGAGAAGAAAATGTGGGAAGTGGTGTAGCTATTTTAACCAGTAGAAGAATAGGAGGAAAAGAACAAGTGATATATGATGATAAAATGGGGAAAAGCTTAGCAGTGAAAATAGAAAAAGGAGAAGAGAATTTAATTATTTATAACATTCACGCCCCAAATGAAGAGAAAGAAAAGAAAAGGTTTTTTAGTAAAATATCTGACAATGTAAGAATATGGGAAAAGGGTATTTTGATTGGAGATTTTAATACTGTTTTTACGGAATTAGACTTGGCAAGTAACATGGTTTTTAGAATAGATAAAGGTAGAGAAGAATTGAAAAAGATGATGGAGGATTGCCAATTGATTGATGTTTGGAGGGAAAGAAACAGAACAAGAAGAACTTTTTCTAGAAGACAGATGGTTTTAAAAGAGCTAAAACAAAGTAGAATAGATTATGTTCTATGTATGAAGGAAATGGAAGGGATGATAAAGGATGTATTTTATGAAGTTGTAGGGTTGAGTGATCATTCTTTATTGCATTTGACAATAGATTTTACAAAAGTGGAAAGAGGAAGAGGGGTATGGATTTTAAATGCGGAGGTTTTAAAGAGTGATGATTTTAAGGACAGAATTAAAAAGGTGGTAGAAGGAAATCTAAAAAATGATATGTATAAGGAAGATAAAGTAATTTGGTGGGATAATGTTAAGTGGGAGATAAAGAAAAGCTCAATGGAGTATAGTCAATTTTTTCAAAAAATCAAAAGACAAAAAGAACAACTGTTAAGGAAGAAGCTAGAAAATGAGCTAAGAAAAGAGGCGGAGAAGATGGGGAAAGGGAATATTGAGGAAATAGTAATGTTACAAGATAAGCTAAAATTAATGGAAGAAGAAAAGTGTAAAGGTGCAATAGTAAGAAGTAAAGCAAAGTATGCCGTAGAGGGAGAAAGATGTACACAATTTTTCTTTAATCTGGAAAGAAACAGACAAAAAGCAGATCTAATAAAAGAGGTTTTAAACAAAGATGGCAATTTAGAGACGGAAACGGAAGGAATTTTAAAAACAGTTAGGCAATTTTATATGGACTTGTTTAAAAAACAAGGAATAAAAAGAGAAGATGAAGAATTTTTAATAAAACAAATCCAAACAAAGGTAAATAAAGAAGACAAGAAATTCTGTGATGAGGATATTAAAGCAGAAGAAATAGAGATTGCAATCCAACAATTATCGACAAGGAAAAGTCCAGGGGTAGACGGTCTAACAAATGAATTCTATAAGGAATTTAAAGAGCTATTAGTACCGATTTTAAAAGAGGTTTATGAAGAAATTTTTAAGAAAGGGATATTGAGTGAAACAATGAAAATAGGAATGATAAAAATTATATACAAAAGAAGAGGTGATTCAAAAGATCTCAAGAATTTTAGACCAATAACAATGCTGAATACAGATTTTAAAATTTTAGCAAAGGTTTTAGCCAATAGATTAAAAAGTATTTTACCCAAGATTATTAAAACAACACAAGCATATGGGGTGCAAGGAAAAGACATAGCAGATGTGGTTAAAAGTATAAGAGACACAATATATTATATGAAAGAGAAAGATAAAGGGGGGTTTTTAATTAGCTTAGATCTGGAGAAGGCGTTTGACAGAGTAGAACATGAGTTTTTATTGGAGGTTCTTAAAGGTTTCGGGTTTGGGGAAAAATTTAGAAAATGGATACAAATTTTTTA
>NC_133361.1:100227869-100230369 GCF_049309525.1 Garra rufa
CTATTTATATAATATGCTGGCTTTTAGAAAGACGTGTTTTACCGCTCTATTTATTACAATCATTTACATGTATTATAGAGTTTTAAGTGTTTTACATGTTTTTTAGGCCATTTTATTACTCTTAACATTTTAAGTGTATGTGTCTTTAATAAATGGATGGTTGGCCTGTCATGTGACTAGACACATGACAGGAAGCAGGAAGTACAACTGTATAAGAGAGCAGCATGACAAACAAAGGACAGTCACCAAACTGTTGGATTGAGGAGTTGCTAATTTTAGAGCTCACCTTTCCATTCACCACCAGCAAACTTTGGATTACACTTTCTGTGGATTGTACATACACTGGTGGACACTCACATTGGACTTATCAACACACTGGGGTTCTTGGACTGTTTTTAGGGTATGGACAAATGAACTGTATTCTTTTAACAGAGTTTACCTGTTTTTAGGGTATGGACAAATGAACTGTATTCTTTTAACAGAGTTTACCTAGTTTTATCGTGTTGTTTTAAAGTCTTTTATGTGAACCTTGTAAATACACCAAATCTATTTAAACCAATTTTCTTTTATGTCTCATTCTTTTAACCACTAGTCATCTCTCACAGTTAAATCTGACCCCATTTTAGTCTTGTAACTCGGCTGATAAGGCCGATTGTTACACTTTTATGGGAGACCGCCTGGGAATACCAGGTGCTGTAAGCTTTTGCCTTTTCTTCACTATTTATATAATATGCTGGCTTTTACGGAGGCTGATCTTTAAATAGCCCACTTTTTGGAGCAGCCCTCGCTTATGGCCATACCGCGCTGAGAGCGCCAGATCTCGTCTGATCTCGGAAGCTAAGCAGCGTCGGGCCTGGTTAGTACTTGGATGGGAGACCGCCTGGGAATACCAGGTGCTGTAAGCTTTTGCCTTTTCTTCACTATTTATATAATATGCTGGCTTTTACGGAGGCTGATCTTTAAATAGCCCACTTTTTGGAGCAGCCCTCGCTTATGGCCATACCGTGCTGAGAGCGCCCGATCTCGTCTGATCTCGGAAGCTAAGCAGCGTCGGGCCTGGTTAGTACTTGGATGGGAGACCGCCTGGGAATACCAGGTGCTGTAAGCTTTTGCCTTTTCTTCACTATTTATATAATATGCTGGCTTTTAGAAAGACGTGTTTTACCGCTCTATTTATTACAATCATTTACATGTATTATAGAGTTTTAAGTGTTTTACATGTTTTTTAGGCCATTTTATTACTCTTAACATTTTAAGTGTATGTGTCTTTAATAAATGGATGGTTGGCCTGTCATGTGACTAGACACATGACAGGAAGCAGGAAGTACAACTGTATAAGAGAGCAGCATGACAAACAAAGGACAGTCACCAAACTGTTGGATTGAGGAGTTGCTAATTTTAGAGCTCACCTTTCCATTCACCACCTGCAAACTTTGGATTACACTTTCTGTGGATTGTATATACACTGGTGGACACTCACATTGGACTTATCAACACACTGGGGTTCTTGGACTGGGAATACCAGGTGCTGTAAGCTTTTGCCTTTTCTTCACTATTTATATAATATGCTGGCTTTTACGGAGGCTGATCTTTAAATAGCCCACTTTTTGGAGCAGCCCTCGCTTATGGCCATACCGCGCTGAGAGCGCCAGATCTCGTCTGATCTCGGAAGCTAAGCAGCGTCGGGCCTGGTTAGTACTTGGATGGGAGACCGCCTGGGAATACCAGGTGCTGTAAGCTTTTGCCTTTTCTTCACTATTTATATAATATGCTGGCTTTTAGAAAGACGTGTTTTACCGCTCTATTTATTACAATCATTTACATGTATTATAGAGTTTTAAGTGTTTTACATGTTTTTTAGGCCATTTTATTACTCTTAACATTTTAAGTGTATGTGTCTTTAATAAATGGATGGTTGGCCTGTCATGTGACTAGACACATGACAGGAAGCAGGAAGTACAACTGTATAAGAGAGCAGCATGACAAACAAAGGACAGTCACCAAACTGTTGGATTGAGGAGTTGCTAATTTTAGAGCTCACCTTTCCATTCACCACCTGCAAACTTTGGATTACACTTTCTGTGGATTGTATATACACTGGTGGACACTCACATTGGACTTATCAACACACTGGGGTTCTTGGACTGTTTTTAGGGTATGGACAAATGAACTGTATTCTTTTAACAGAGTTTACCTGTTTTTAGGGTATGGACAAATGAACTGTATTCTTTTAACAGAGTTTACCTAGTTTTATCGTGTTGTTTTAAAGTCTTTTATGTGAACCTTGTAAATACACCAAATCTATTTAAACCAATTTTCTTTTATGTCTCATTCTTTTAACCACTAGTCATCTCTCACAGTTAAATCTGACCCCATTTTAGTCTTGTAACTCGGCTGATAAGGCCGATTGTTACACTTTTATGGGAGACCGCCTGGGAATACCAGGTGCTGTAAGCTTTTGCCTTTTCTTCACTATTTATATAATATGCTGGCTTTTACG
>NC_133361.1:100242869-100245369 GCF_049309525.1 Garra rufa
ATGGATGGTTGGCCTGTCATGTGACTAGACACATGACAGGAAGCAGGAAGTACAACTGTATAAGAGAGCAGCATGACAAACAAAGGACAGTCACCAAACTGTTGGATTGAGGAGTTGCTAATTTTAGAGCTCACCTTTCCATTCACCACCTGCAAACTTTGGATTACACTTTCTGTGGATTGTATATACACTGGTGGACACTCACATTGGACTTATCAACACACTGGGGTTCTTGGACTGGGAATACCAGGTGCTGTAAGCTTTTGCCTTTTCTTCACTATTTATATAATATGCTGGCTTTTACGGAGGCTGATCTTTAAATAGCCCACTTTTTGGAGCAGCCCTCGCTTATGGCCATACCGCGCTGAGAGCGCCCGATCTCGTCTGATCTCGGAAGCTAAGCAGCGTCGGGCCTGGTTAGTACTTGGATGGGAGACCGCCTGGGAATACCAGGTGCTGTAAGCTTTTGCCTTTTCTTCACTATTTATATAATATGCTGGCTTTTAGAAAGACGTGTTTTACCGCTCTATTTATTACAATCATTTACATGTAGTATAGAGTTTTAAGTGTTTTACATGTTTTTTAGGCCATTTTATTACTCTTAACATTTTAAGTGTATGTGTCTTTAATAAATGGATGGTTGTCCTGTCATGTGACTAGACACATGACAGGAAGCAGGAAGTACAACTGTATAAGAGAGCAGCATGACAAACAAAGGACAGTCACCAAACTGTTGGATTGAGGAGTTGCTAATTTTAGAGCTCACCTTTCCATTCACCACCTGCAAACTTTGGATTACACTTTCTGTGGATTGTATATACACTGGTGGACACTCACATTGGACTTATCAACACACTGGGGTTCTTGGACTGTTTTTAGGGTATGGACAAATGAACTGTATTCTTTTAACAGAGTTTACCTGTTTTTAGGGTATGGACAAATGAACTGTATTCTTTTAACAGAGTTTACCTAGTTTTATCGTGTTGTTTTAAAGTCTTTTATGTGAACCTTGTAAATACACCAAATCTATTTAAACCAATTTTCTTTTATGTCTCATTCTTTTAACCACTAGTCATCTCTCACAGTTAAATCTGACCCCATTTTAGTCTTGTAACTCGGCTGATAAGGCCGATTGTTACACTTTTATGGGAGACCGCCTGGGAATACCAGGTGCTGTAAGCTTTTGCCTTTTCTTCACTATTTATATAATATGCTGGCTTTTACGGAGGCTGATCTTTAAATAGCCCACTTTTTGGAGCAGCCCTCGCTTATGGCCATACCGCGCTGAGAGCCCCCGATCTCGTCTGATCTCGGAAGCTAAGCAGCGTCGGGCCTGGTTAGTACTTGGATGGGAGACCGCCTGGGAATACCAGGTGCTGTAAGCTTTTGCCTTTTCTTCACTATTTATATAATATGCTGGCTTTTACGGAGGCTGATCTTTAAATAGCCCACTTTTTGGAGCGGCCCTCGCTTATGGCCATACCGCGCTGAGAGCACCCGATCTCGTCTGATCTCGGAAGCTAAGCAGCGTCGGGCCTGGTTAGTACTTGGATGGGAGACCGCCTGGGAATACCAGGTGCTGTAATCTTTTGCCTTTTCTTCACTATTTATATAATATGCTGGCTTTTAGAAAGACGTGTTTTACCGCTCTATTTATTACAATTATTTACATGTATTATAGAGTTTTAAGTGTTTTACATGTTTTTTAGGCCATTTTATTACTCTTAACATTTTAAGTGTATGTGTCTTTAATAAATGGATGGTTGGCCTGTCATGTGACTAGACACATGACAGGAAGCAGGAAGTACAACTGTATAAGAGAGCAGCATGACAAACAAAGGACAGTCACCAAACTGTTGGATTGAGGAGTTGCTAATTTTAGAGCTCACCTTTCCATTCACCACCTGCAAACTTTGGATTACACTTTCTGTGGATTGTATATACACTGGTGGACACTCACATTGGACTTATCAACACACTGGGGTTCTTGGACTGTTTTTAGGGTATGGACAAATGAACTGTATTCTTTTAACAGAGTTTACCTGTTTTTAGGGTATGGACAAATGAACTGTATTCTTTTAACAGAGTTTACCTAGTTTTATCGTGTTGTTTTAAAGTCTTTTATGTGAACCTTGTAAATACACCAAATCTATTTAAACCAATTTTCTTTTATGTCTCATTCTTTTAACCACTAGTCATCTCTCACAGTTAAATCTGACCCCATTTTAGTCTTGTAACTCGGCTGATAAGGCCGATTGTTACACTTTTATGGGAGACCGCCTGGGAATACCAGGTGCTGTAAGCTTTTGCCTTTTCTTCACTATTTATATAATATGCTGGCTTTTACAGAGGCTGATCTTTAAATAGCCCACTTTTTGGAGCAGCCCTCGCTTATGGCCATACCGCGCTGAGAGCGCCCGATCTCGTCTGATCTCGGAAGCTAAGCAGCGTCGGGCCTGGTTAGTACTTGGATGGGAGACCGCCTGGGAATACCAGGTGC